>NW_027364843.1:0-168651 GCF_046119375.1 Phyllobates terribilis
CACACAAACACTTATATATATATATATATATATATGTACACTCATCCATCGTATACATTACCACATCTTGAAATTCCTTCCAGGAATGTGACTGATCACATGACCTGAAAGGTTCAATGGCTAATCAACAACTTTGTTTGATTGGGACCCTATCCATGCCACCTCACATATCAGGAGTGTCGTTCTTCTTTTCATAAAGAGGTCCAAGGGCTAGTCTTGCAGAAGTTTTTTCAGCTACACAGGATGCGCAACATCCGTGCAAGTCCTGGTGACTTTCTCCCCTGCACTGCACCGATCAGATAGATCAGTGTGGGGCAGGAGAAAGGAGAACAGTTCTTTCAGTGATCATGAAGGATGCTGTCAGTGTTTTCCTCCATCAGAATAAGCAGCCTCTAGACTGTAAGAAACACACACATTTTAACATCATTTTGATTGTCTAAAATTTACTGCAGCTAAAAATTACATTTGGTTTACAATGCATTTTGCCAGATATGTTGTCACTTGTCAAAGCTAAGAATTTTACATGCTGGGTTTTTTTATGGCACATTTAGCACTGATAAGTTGTCACACTCTTGCTTAATATGTTAACATTCTGTCTGTAAACTGTATATGCATAGCTACCTTTTTGAAGCAATATTGAGATTTACTTAAGAACGTGGGGCCCAATAAATACCATCAATGGTGCCCAGTCCAAGAGATGGTGGATCCTATAGGTAGACACCACCTCATCATGCACTAAAACTTACTAAAAAAAAAAAAAGATGTGAAGTTCACACATATAGAAGATGGACATTTTGTGAATACATATTACACGTATTGTAAAATAGATAGAGCTCATATGTAGAGTTTGTTTGATAAACTTTCCTACTACTTTGTCTAAATTAGAAGCAAATTGGTTGAACATTACTTCTACCTAAAATGGCAGAAAACGCACCTATCTTGGTGATGGACAGGACAGCTAGAAGGGATATGGAGGAGGCTGTTATTTTTTTTTTAATAGGTGTACTTTCACCAATTTGCTGATAATTCATTGAAAGTAGATGATCGGTACAATTGCTGCCAATGCATTTTTTAAAGCTGTATTGTCATGAGTCAAATTTGATCATGTTAGGTTCTTGCATAGGTCCTATAGCATTGATAAGTTTCCACCCTCTTTCCTACACACACATCTCTCCTGCATACACACAACTCTACTACTATCACACACGCAATTTTCCGAAATACACACACAACTCTCCTCCATACACAAACACAGTTCTAACACATATAGCTTTTCTACAGCTTTGAAGTATGCACTCACACCTCTGTTACATACACGCACTGTTTTGCTACATACTTGTACACAGCTTTCTTACATACACCAACAGCTCTCTTATATACTCATGCAGCTCCACACACACAAACACTTATATATATATATATATATATATATATATATGTACACTCATCCATCGTATACATTACCACATCTTGAAATTCCTTCCAGGAATGTGACTGATCACATGACCTGAAAGGTTCAATGGCTAATCAACAACTTTGTTTGATTGGGACCCTATCCATGCCACCTCACATATCAGGAGTGTCGTTCTTCTTTTCATAAAGAGGTCCAAGGGCTAGTCTTGCAGAAGTTTTTTCAGCTACACAGGATGCGCAACATCCGTGCAAGTCCTGGTGACTTTCTCCCCTGCACTGCACCGATCAGATAGATCAGTGTGGGGCAGGAGAAAGGAGAACAGTTCTTTCAGTGATCATGAAGGATGCTGTCAGTGTTTTCCTCCATCAGAATAAGCAGCCTCTAGACTGTAAGAAACACACACATTTTAACATCATTTTGATTGTCTAAAATTTACTGCAGCTAAAAATTACATTTGGTTTACAATGCATTTTGCCAGATATGTTGTCACTTGTCAAAGCTAAGAATTTTACATGCTGGGTTTTTTTATGGCACATTTAGCACTGATAAGTTGTCACACTCTTGCTTAATATGTTAACATTCTGTCTGTAAACTGTATATGCATAGCTACCTTTTTGAAGCAATATTGAGATTTACTTAAGAACGTGGGGCCCAATAAATACCATCAATGGTGCCCAGTCCAAGAGATGGTGGATCCTATAGGTAGACACCACCTCATCATGCACTAAAACTTACTAAAAAAAAAAAAGATGTGAAGTTCACACATATAGAAGATGGACATTTTGTGAATACATATTACACGTATTGTAAAATAGATAGAGCTCATATGTAGAATTTGTTTGATAAACTTTCCTACTACTTTGTCTAAATTAGAAGCAAATTGGTTGAACATTACTTCTACCTAAAATGGCAGAAAACGCACCTATCTTGGTGATGGACAGGACAGCTAGAGGGGATATGGAGGAGGCTGTTATTTTTTTTTTAATAGGTGTACTTTCACCAATTTGCTGATAATTCATTGAAAGTAGATGATCGGTACAATTGCTGCCAATGCATTTTTTAAAGCTGTATTGTCATGAGTCAAATTTGATCATGTTAGGTTCTTGCATAGGTCCTATAGCATTGATAAGTTTCCACCCTCTTTCCTACACACACATCTCTCCTGCATACACACAACTCTACTACTATCACACACGCAATTTTCCGAAATACACACACAACTCTCCTCCATACACAAACACAGTTCTAACACATATAGCTTTTCTACAGCTTTGAAGTATGCACTCACACCTCTGTTACATACACGCACTGTTTTGCTACATACTTGTACACAGCTTTCTTACATACACCAACAGCTCTCTTATATACTCATGCAGCTCCACACACACAAACACTTATATATATATATATATATATATATATGTACACTCATCCATCGTATACATTACCACATCTTGAAATTCCTTCCAGGAATGTGACTGATCACATGACCTGAAAGGTTCAATGGCTAATCAACAACTTTGTTTGATTGGGACCCTATCCATGCCACCTCACATATCAGGAGTGTCGTTCTTCTTTTCATAAAGAGGTCCAAGGGCTAGTCTTGCAGAAGTTTTTTCAGCTACACAGGATGCGCAACATCCGTGCAAGTCCTGGTGACTTTCTCCCCTGCACTGCACCGATCAGATAGATCAGTGTGGGGCAGGAGAAAGGAGAACAGTTCTTTCAGTGATCATGAAGGATGCTGTCAGTGTTTTCCTCCATCAGAATAAGCAGCCTCTAGACTGTAAGAAACACACACATTTTAACATCATTTTGATTGTCTAAAATTTACTGCAGCTAAAAATTACATTTGGTTTACAATGCATTTTGCCAGATATGTTGTCACTTGTCAAAGCTAAGAATTTTACATGCTGGGTTTTTTTATGGCACATTTAGCACTGATAAGTTGTCACACTCTTGCTTAATATGTTAACATTCTGTCTGTAAACTGTATATGCATAGCTACCTTTTTGAAGCAATATTGAGATTTACTTAAGAACGTGGGGCCCAATAAATACCATCAATGGTGCCCAGTCCAAGAGATGGTGGATCCTATAGGTAAACACCACCTCATCATGCACTAAAACTTACTAAAAAAAAAAAAGATGTGAAGTTCACACATATAGAAGATGGACATTTTGTGAATACATATTACACGTATTGTAAAATAGATAGAGCTCATATGTAGAGTTTGTTTGATAAACTTTCCTACTACTTTGTCTAAATTAGAAGCAAATTGGTTGAACATTACTTCTACCTAAAATGGCAGAAAACGCACCTATCTTGGTGATGGACAGGACAGCTAGAGGGGATATGGAGGAGGCTGTTATTTTTTTTTTAATAGGTGTACTTTCACCAATTTGCTGATAATTCATTGAAAGTAGATGATCGGTACAATTGCTGCCAATGCATTTTTTAAAGCTGTATTGTCATGAGTCAAATTTGATCATGTTAGGTTCTTGCATAGGTCCTATAGCATTGATAAGTTTCCACCCTCTTTCCTACACACACATCTCTCCTGCATACACACAACTCTACTACTATCACACACGCAATTTTCCGAAATACACACACAACTCTCCTCCATACACAAACACAGTTCTAACACATATAGCTTTTCTACAGCTTTGAAGTATGCACTCACACCTCTGTTACATACACGCACTGTTTTGCTACATACTTGTACACAGCTTTCTTACATACACCAACAGCTCTCTTATATACTCATGCAGCTCCACACACACAAACACTTATATATATATATATATATATATGTACACTCATCCATCGTATACATTACCACATCTTGAAATTCCTTCCAGGAATGTGACTGATCACATGACCTGAAAGGTTCAATGGCTAATCAACAACTTTGTTTGATTGGGACCCTATCCATGCCACCTCACATATCAGGAGTGTCGTTCTTCTTTTCATAAAGAGGTCCAAGGGCTAGTCTTGCAGAAGTTTTTTCAGCTACACAGGATGCGCAACATCCGTGCAAGTCCTGGTGACTTTCTCCCCTGCACTGCACCGATCAGATAGATCAGTGTGGGGCAGGAGAAAGGAGAACAGTTCTTTCAGTGATCATGAAGGATGCTGTCAGTGTTTTCCTCCATCAGAATAAGCAGCCTCTAGACTGTAAGAAACACACACATTTTAACATCATTTTGATTGTCTAAAATTTACTGCAGCTAAAAATTACATTTGGTTTACAATGCATTTTGCCAGATATGTTGTCACTTGTCAAAGCTAAGAATTTTACATGCTGGGTTTTTTTATGGCACATTTAGCACTGATAAGTTGTCACACTCTTGCTTAATATGTTAACATTCTGTCTGTAAACTGTATATGCATAGCTACCTTTTTGAAGCAATATTGAGATTTACTTAAGAACGTGGGGCCCAATAAATACCATCAATGGTGCCCAGTCCAAGAGATGGTGGATCCTATAGGTAGACACCACCTCATCATGCACTAAAACTTACTAAAAAAAAAAAAAGATGTGAAGTTCACACATATAGAAGATGGACATTTTGTGAATACATATTACACGTATTGTAAAATAGATAGAGCTCATATGTAGAGTTTGTTTGATAAACTTTCCTACTACTTTGTCTAAATTAGAAGCAAATTGGTTGAACATTACTTCTACCTAAAATGGCAGAAAACGCACCTATCTTGGTGATGGACAGGACAGCTAGAGGGGATATGGAGGAGGCTGTTATTTTTTTTTTAATAGGTGTACTTTCACCAATTTGCTGATAATTCATTGAAAGTAGATGATCGGTACAATTGCTGCCAATGCATTTTTTAAAGCTGTATTGTCATGAGTCAAATTTGATCATGTTAGGTTCTTGCATAGGTCCTATAGCATTGATAAGTTTCCACCCTCTTTCCTACACACACATCTCTCCTGCATACACACAACTCTACTACTATCACACACGCAATTTTCCGAAATACACACACAACTCTCCTCCATACACAAACACAGTTCTAACACATATAGCTTTTCTACAGCTTTGAAGTATGCACTCACACCTCTGTTACATACACGCACTGTTTTGCTACATACTTGTACACAGCTTTCTTACATACACCAACAGCTCTCTTATATACTCATGCAGCTCCACACACACAAACACTTATATATATATATATATATATATATATATATATGTACACTCATCCATCGTATACATTACCACATCTTGAAATTCCTTCCAGGAATGTGACTGATCACATGACCTGAAAGGTTCAATGGCTAATCAACAACTTTGTTTGATTGGGACCCTATCCATGCCACCTCACATATCAGGAGTGTCGTTCTTCTTTTCATAAAGAGGTCCAAGGGCTAGTCTTGCAGAAGTTTTTTCAGCTACACAGGATGCGCAACATCCGTGCAAGTCCTGGTGACTTTCTCCCCTGCACTGCACCGATCAGATAGATCAGTGTGGGGCAGGAGAAAGGAGAACAGTTCTTTCAGTGATCATGAAGGATGCTGTCAGTGTTTTCCTCCATCAGAATAAGCAGCCTCTAGACTGTAAGAAACACACACATTTTAACATCATTTTGATTGTCTAAAATTTACTGCAGCTAAAAATTACATTTGGTTTACAATGCATTTTGCCAGATATGTTGTCACTTGTCAAAGCTAAGAATTTTACATGCTGGGTTTTTTTATGGCACATTTAGCACTGATAAGTTGTCACACTCTTGCTTAATATGTTAACATTCTGTCTGTAAACTGTATATGCATAGCTACCTTTTTGAAGCAATATTGAGATTTACTTAAGAACGTGGGGCCCAATAAATACCATCAATGGTGCCCAGTCCAAGAGATGGTGGATCCTATAGGTAGACACCACCTCATCATGCACTAAAACTTACTAAAAAAAAAAAAAGATGTGAAGTTCACACATATAGAAGATGGACATTTTGTGAATACATATTACACGTATTGTAAAATAGATAGAGCTCATATGTAGAGTTTGTTTGATAAACTTTTCTACTACTTTGTCTAAATTAGAAGCAAATTGGTTGAACATTACTTCTACCTAAAATGGCAGAAAACGCACCTATCTTGGTGATGGACAGGACAGCTAGAGGGGATATGGAGGAGGCTGTTATTTTTTTTTTAATAGGTGTACTTTCACCAATTTGCTGATAATTCATTGAAAGTAGATGATCGGTACAATTGCTGCCAATGCATTTTTTAAAGCTGTATTGTCATGAGTCAAATTTGATCATGTTAGGTTCTTGCATAGGTCCTATAGCATTGATAAGTTTCCACCCTCTTTCCTACACACACATCTCTCCTGCATACACACAACTCTACTACTATCACACACGCAATTTTCCGAAATACACACACAACTCTCCTCCATACACAAACACAGTTCTAACACATATAGCTTTTCTACAGCTTTGAAGTATGCACTCACACCTCTGTTACATACACGCACTGTTTTGCTACATACTTGTACACAGCTTTCTTACATACACCAACAGCTCTCTTATATACTCATGCAGCTCCACACACACAAACACTTATATATATATATATATATATATATATATATGTACACTCATCCATCGTATACATTACCACATCTTGAAATTCCTTCCAGGAATGTGACTGATCACATGACCTGAAAGGTTCAATGGCTAATCAACAACTTTGTTTGATTGGGACCCTATCCATGCCACCTCACATATCAGGAGTGTCGTTCTTCTTTTCATAAAGAGGTCCAAGGGCTAGTCTTGCAGAAGTTTTTTCAGCTACACAGGATGCGCAACATCCGTGCAAGTCCTGGTGACTTTCTCCCCTGCACTGCACCGATCAGATAGATCAGTGTGGGGCAGGAGAAAGGAGAACAGTTCTTTCAGTGATCATGAAGGATGCTGTCAGTGTTTTCCTCCATCAGAATAAGCAGCCTCTAGACTGTAAGAAACACACACATTTTAACATCATTTTGATTGTCTAAAATTTACTGCAGCTAAAAATTACATTTGGTTTACAATGCATTTTGCCAGATATGTTGTCACTTGTCAAAGCTAAGAATTTTACATGCTGGGTTTTTTTATGGCACATTTAGCACTGATAAGTTGTCACACTCTTGCTTAATATGTTAACATTCTGTCTGTAAACTGTATATGCATAGCTACCTTTTTGAAGCAATATTGAGATTTACTTAAGAACGTGGGGCCCAATAAATACCATCAATGGTGCCCAGTCCAAGAGATGGTGGATCCTATAGGTAGACACCACCTCATCATGCACTAAAACTTACTAAAAAAAAAAAAGATGTGAAGTTCACACATATAGAAGATGGACATTTTGTGAATACATATTACACGTATTGTAAAATAGATAGAGCTCATATGTAGAATTTGTTTGATAAACTTTCCTACTACTTTGTCTAAATTAGAAGCAAATTGGTTGAACATTACTTCTACCTAAAATGGCAGAAAACGCACCTATCTTGGTGATGGACAGGACAGCTAGAGGGGATATGGAGGAGGCTGTTATTTTTTTTTTAATAGGTGTACTTTCACCAATTTGCTGATAATTCATTGAAAGTAGATGATCGGTACAATTGCTGCCAATGCATTTTTTAAAGCTGTATTGTCATGAGTCAAATTTGATCATGTTAGGTTCTTGCATAGGTCCTATAGCATTGATAAGTTTCCACCCTCTTTCCTACACACACATCTCTCCTGCATACACACAACTCTACTACTATCACACACGCAATTTTCCGAAATACACACACAACTCTCCTCCATACACAAACACAGTTCTAACACATATAGCTTTTCTACAGCTTTGAAGTATGCACTCACACCTCTGTTACATACACGCACTGTTTTGCTACATACTTGTACACAGCTTTCTTACATACACCAACAGCTCTCTTATATACTCATGCAGCTCCACACACACAAACACTTATATATATATATATATATATATATGTACACTCATCCATCGTATACATTACCACATCTTGAAATTCCTTCCAGGAATGTGACTGATCACATGACCTGAAAGGTTCAATGGCTAATCAACAACTTTGTTTGATTGGGACCCTATCCATGCCACCTCACATATCAGGAGTGTCGTTCTTCTTTTCATAAAGAGGTCCAAGGGCTAGTCTTGCAGAAGTTTTTTCAGCTACACAGGATGCGCAACATCCGTGCAAGTCCTGGTGACTTTCTCCCCTGCACTGCACCGATCAGATAGATCAGTGTGGGGCAGGAGAAAGGAGAACAGTTCTTTCAGTGATCATGAAGGATGCTGTCAGTGTTTTCCTCCATCAGAATAAGCAGCCTCTAGACTGTAAGAAACACACACATTTTAACATCATTTTGATTGTCTAAAATTTACTGCAGCTAAAAATTACATTTGGTTTACAATGCATTTTGCCAGATATGTTGTCACTTGTCAAAGCTAAGAATTTTACATGCTGGGTTTTTTTATGGCACATTTAGCACTGATAAGTTGTCACACTCTTGCTTAATATGTTAACATTCTGTCTGTAAACTGTATATGCATAGCTACCTTTTTGAAGCAATATTGAGATTTACTTAAGAACGTGGGGCCCAATAAATACCATCAATGGTGCCCAGTCCAAGAGATGGTGGATCCTATAGGTAAACACCACCTCATCATGCACTAAAACTTACTAAAAAAAAAAAAGATGTGAAGTTCACACATATAGAAGATGGACATTTTGTGAATACATATTACACGTATTGTAAAATAGATAGAGCTCATATGTAGAGTTTGTTTGATAAACTTTCCTACTACTTTGTCTAAATTAGAAGCAAATTGGTTGAACATTACTTCTACCTAAAATGGCAGAAAACGCACCTATCTTGGTGATGGACAGGACAGCTAGAGGGGATATGGAGGAGGCTGTTATTTTTTTTTTAATAGGTGTACTTTCACCAATTTGCTGATAATTCATTGAAAGTAGATGATCGGTACAATTGCTGCCAATGCATTTTTTAAAGCTGTATTGTCATGAGTCAAATTTGATCATGTTAGGTTCTTGCATAGGTCCTATAGCATTGATAAGTTTCCACCCTCTTTCCTACACACACATCTCTCCTGCATACACACAACTCTACTACTATCACACACGCAATTTTCCGAAATACACACACAACTCTCCTCCATACACAAACACAGTTCTAACACATATAGCTTTTCTACAGCTTTGAAGTATGCACTCACACCTCTGTTACATACACGCACTGTTTTGCTACATACTTGTACACAGCTTTCTTACATACACCAACAGCTCTCTTATATACTCATGCAGCTCCACACACACAAACACTTATATATATATATATATATATATGTACACTCATCCATCGTATACATTACCACATCTTGAAATTCCTTCCAGGAATGTGACTGATCACATGACCTGAAAGGTTCAATGGCTAATCAACAACTTTGTTTGATTGGGACCCTATCCATGCCACCTCACATATCAGGAGTGTCGTTCTTCTTTTCATAAAGAGGTCCAAGGGCTAGTCTTGCAGAAGTTTTTTCAGCTACACAGGATGCGCAACATCCGTGCAAGTCCTGGTGACTTTCTCCCCTGCACTGCACCGATCAGATAGATCAGTGTGGGGCAGGAGAAAGGAGAACAGTTCTTTCAGTGATCATGAAGGATGCTGTCAGTGTTTTCCTCCATCAGAATAAGCAGCCTCTAGACTGTAAGAAACACACACATTTTAACATCATTTTGATTGTCTAAAATTTACTGCAGCTAAAAATTACATTTGGTTTACAATGCATTTTGCCAGATATGTTGTCACTTGTCAAAGCTAAGAATTTTACATGCTGGGTTTTTTTATGGCACATTTAGCACTGATAAGTTGTCACACTCTTGCTTAATATGTTAACATTCTGTCTGTAAACTGTATATGCATAGCTACCTTTTTGAAGCAATATTGAGATTTACTTAAGAACGTGGGGCCCAATAAATACCATCAATGGTGCCCAGTCCAAGAGATGGTGGATCCTATAGGTAGACACCACCTCATCATGCACTAAAACTTACTAAAAAAAAAAAAAGATGTGAAGTTCACACATATAGAAGATGGACATTTTGTGAATACATATTACACGTATTGTAAAATAGATAGAGCTCATATGTAGAGTTTGTTTGATAAACTTTCCTACTACTTTGTCTAAATTAGAAGCAAATTGGTTGAACATTACTTCTACCTAAAATGGCAGAAAACGCACCTATCTTGGTGATGGACAGGACAGCTAGAGGGGATATGGAGGAGGCTGTTATTTTTTTTTTAATAGGTGTACTTTCACCAATTTGCTGATAATTCATTGAAAGTAGATGATCGGTACAATTGCTGCCAATGCATTTTTTAAAGCTGTATTGTCATGAGTCAAATTTGATCATGTTAGGTTCTTGCATAGGTCCTATAGCATTGATAAGTTTCCACCCTCTTTCCTACACACACATCTCTCCTGCATACACACAACTCTACTACTATCACACACGCAATTTTCCGAAATACACACACAACTCTCCTCCATACACAAACACAGTTCTAACACATATAGCTTTTCTACAGCTTTGAAGTATGCACTCACACCTCTGTTACATACACGCACTGTTTTGCTACATACTTGTACACAGCTTTCTTACATACACCAACAGCTCTCTTATATACTCATGCAGCTCCACACACACAAACACTTATATATATATATATATATATATATATATATATGTACACTCATCCATCGTATACATTACCACATCTTGAAATTCCTTCCAGGAATGTGACTGATCACATGACCTGAAAGGTTCAATGGCTAATCAACAACTTTGTTTGATTGGGACCCTATCCATGCCACCTCACATATCAGGAGTGTCGTTCTTCTTTTCATAAAGAGGTCCAAGGGCTAGTCTTGCAGAAGTTTTTTCAGCTACACAGGATGCGCAACATCCGTGCAAGTCCTGGTGACTTTCTCCCCTGCACTGCACCGATCAGATAGATCAGTGTGGGGCAGGAGAAAGGAGAACAGTTCTTTCAGTGATCATGAAGGATGCTGTCAGTGTTTTCCTCCATCAGAATAAGCAGCCTCTAGACTGTAAGAAACACACACATTTTAACATCATTTTGATTGTCTAAAATTTACTGCAGCTAAAAATTACATTTGGTTTACAATGCATTTTGCCAGATATGTTGTCACTTGTCAAAGCTAAGAATTTTACATGCTGGGTTTTTTTATGGCACATTTAGCACTGATAAGTTGTCACACTCTTGCTTAATATGTTAACATTCTGTCTGTAAACTGTATATGCATAGCTACCTTTTTGAAGCAATATTGAGATTTACTTAAGAACGTGGGGCCCAATAAATACCATCAATGGTGCCCAGTCCAAGAGATGGTGGATCCTATAGGTAAACACCACCTCATCATGCACTAAAACTTACTAAAAAAAAAAAAGATGTGAAGTTCACACATATAGAAGATGGACATTTTGTGAATACATATTACACGTATTGTAAAATAGATAGAGCTCATATGTAGAGTTTGTTTGATAAACTTTCCTACTACTTTGTCTAAATTAGAAGCAAATTGGTTGAACATTACTTCTACCTAAAATGGCAGAAAACGCACCTATCTTGGTGATGGACAGGACAGCTAGAGGGGATATGGAGGAGGCTGTTATTTTTTTTTTAATAGGTGTACTTTCACCAATTTGCTGATAATTCATTGAAAGTAGATGATCGGTACAATTGCTGCCAATGCATTTTTTAAAGCTGTATTGTCATGAGTCAAATTTGATCATGTTAGGTTCTTGCATAGGTCCTATAGCATTGATAAGTTTCCACCCTCTTTCCTACACACACATCTCTCCTGCATACACACAACTCTACTACTATCACACACGCAATTTTCCGAAATACACACACAACTCTCCTCCATACACAAACACAGTTCTAACACATATAGCTTTTCTACAGCTTTGAAGTATGCACTCACACCTCTGTTACATACACGCACTGTTTTGCTACATACTTGTACACAGCTTTCTTACATACACCAACAGCTCTCTTATATACTCATGCAGCTCCACACACACAAACACTTATATATATATATATATATATATATGTACACTCATCCATCGTATACATTACCACATCTTGAAATTCCTTCCAGGAATGTGACTGATCACATGACCTGAAAGGTTCAATGGCTAATCAACAACTTTGTTTGATTGGGACCCTATCCATGCCACCTCACATATCAGGAGTGTCGTTCTTCTTTTCATAAAGAGGTCCAAGGGCTAGTCTTGCAGAAGTTTTTTCAGCTACACAGGATGCGCAACATCCGTGCAAGTCCTGGTGACTTTCTCCCCTGCACTGCACCGATCAGATAGATCAGTGTGGGGCAGGAGAAAGGAGAACAGTTCTTTCAGTGATCATGAAGGATGCTGTCAGTGTTTTCCTCCATCAGAATAAGCAGCCTCTAGACTGTAAGAAACACACACATTTTAACATCATTTTGATTGTCTAAAATTTACTGCAGCTAAAAATTACATTTGGTTTACAATGCATTTTGCCAGATATGTTGTCACTTGTCAAAGCTAAGAATTTTACATGCTGGGTTTTTTTATGGCACATTTAGCACTGATAAGTTGTCACACTCTTGCTTAATATGTTAACATTCTGTCTGTAAACTGTATATGCATAGCTACCTTTTTGAAGCAATATTGAGATTTACTTAAGAACGTGGGGCCCAATAAATACCATCAATGGTGCCCAGTCCAAGAGATGGTGGATCCTATAGGTAGACACCACCTCATCATGCACTAAAACTTACTAAAAAAAAAAAAAGATGTGAAGTTCACACATATAGAAGATGGACATTTTGTGAATACATATTACACGTATTGTAAAATAGATAGAGCTCATATGTAGAGTTTGTTTGATAAACTTTCCTACTACTTTGTCTAAATTAGAAGCAAATTGGTTGAACATTACTTCTACCTAAAATGGCAGAAAACGCACCTATCTTGGTGATGGACAGGACAGCTAGAGGGGATATGGAGGAGGCTGTTATTTTTTTTTTAATAGGTGTACTTTCACCAATTTGCTGATAATTCATTGAAAGTAGATGATCGGTACAATTGCTGCCAATGCATTTTTTAAAGCTGTATTGTCATGAGTCAAATTTGATCATGTTAGGTTCTTGCATAGGTCCTATAGCATTGATAAGTTTCCACCCTCTTTCCTACACACACATCTCTCCTGCATACACACAACTCTACTACTATCACACACGCAATTTTCCGAAATACACACACAACTCTCCTCCATACACAAACACAGTTCTAACACATATAGCTTTTCTACAGCTTTGAAGTATGCACTCACACCTCTGTTACATACACGCACTGTTTTGCTACATACTTGTACACAGCTTTCTTACATACACCAACAGCTCTCTTATATACTCATGCAGCTCCACACACACAAACACTTATATATATATATATATATATATATATATATGTACACTCATCCATCGTATACATTACCACATCTTGAAATTCCTTCCAGGAATGTGACTGATCACATGACCTGAAAGGTTCAATGGCTAATCAACAACTTTGTTTGATTGGGACCCTATCCATGCCACCTCACATATCAGGAGTGTCGTTCTTCTTTTCATAAAGAGGTCCAAGGGCTAGTCTTGCAGAAGTTTTTTCAGCTACACAGGATGCGCAACATCCGTGCAAGTCCTGGTGACTTTCTCCCCTGCACTGCACCGATCAGATAGATCAGTGTGGGGCAGGAGAAAGGAGAACAGTTCTTTCAGTGATCATGAAGGATGCTGTCAGTGTTTTCCTCCATCAGAATAAGCAGCCTCTAGACTGTAAGAAACACACACATTTTAACATCATTTTGATTGTCTAAAATTTACTGCAGCTAAAAATTACATTTGGTTTACAATGCATTTTGCCAGATATGTTGTCACTTGTCAAAGCTAAGAATTTTACATGCTGGGTTTTTTTATGGCACATTTAGCACTGATAAGTTGTCACACTCTTGCTTAATATGTTAACATTCTGTCTGTAAACTGTATATGCATAGCTACCTTTTTGAAGCAATATTGAGATTTACTTAAGAACGTGGGGCCCAATAAATACCATCAATGGTGCCCAGTCCAAGAGATGGTGGATCCTATAGGTAGACACCACCTCATCATGCACTAAAACTTACTAAAAAAAAAAAAAGATGTGAAGTTCACACATATAGAAGATGGACATTTTGTGAATACATATTACACGTATTGTAAAATAGATAGAGCTCATATGTAGAGTTTGTTTGATAAACTTTCCTACTACTTTGTCTAAATTAGAAGCAAATTGGTTGAACATTACTTCTACCTAAAATGGCAGAAAACGCACCTATCTTGGTGATGGACAGGACAGCTAGAGGGGATATGGAGGAGGCTGTTATTTTTTTTTTAATAGGTGTACTTTCACCAATTTGCTGATAATTCATTGAAAGTAGATGATCGGTACAATTGCTGCCAATGCATTTTTTAAAGCTGTATTGTCATGAGTCAAATTTGATCATGTTAGGTTCTTGCATAGGTCCTATAGCATTGATAAGTTTCCACCCTCTTTCCTACACACACATCTCTCCTGCATACACACAACTCTACTACTATCACACACGCAATTTTCCGAAATACACACACAACTCTCCTCCATACACAAACACAGTTCTAACACATATAGCTTTTCTACAGCTTTGAAGTATGCACTCACACCTCTGTTACATACACGCACTGTTTTGCTACATACTTGTACACAGCTTTCTTACATACACCAACAGCTCTCTTATATACTCATGCAGCTCCACACACACAAACACTTATATATATATATATATATATATATATATATGTACACTCATCCATCGTATACATTACCACATCTTGAAATTCCTTCCAGGAATGTGACTGATCACATGACCTGAAAGGTTCAATGGCTAATCAACAACTTTGTTTGATTGGGACCCTATCCATGCCACCTCACATATCAGGAGTGTCGTTCTTCTTTTCATAAAGAGGTCCAAGGGCTAGTCTTGCAGAAGTTTTTTCAGCTACACAGGATGCGCAACATCCGTGCAAGTCCTGGTGACTTTCTCCCCTGCACTGCACCGATCAGATAGATCAGTGTGGGGCAGGAGAAAGGAGAACAGTTCTTTCAGTGATCATGAAGGATGCTGTCAGTGTTTTCCTCCATCAGAATAAGCAGCCTCTAGACTGTAAGAAACACACACATTTTAACATCATTTTGATTGTCTAAAATTTACTGCAGCTAAAAATTACATTTGGTTTACAATGCATTTTGCCAGATATGTTGTCACTTGTCAAAGCTAAGAATTTTACATGCTGGGTTTTTTTATGGCACATTTAGCACTGATAAGTTGTCACACTCTTGCTTAATATGTTAACATTCTGTCTGTAAACTGTATATGCATAGCTACCTTTTTGAAGCAATATTGAGATTTACTTAAGAACGTGGGGCCCAATAAATACCATCAATGGTGCCCAGTCCAAGAGATGGTGGATCCTATAGGTAGACACCACCTCATCATGCACTAAAACTTACTAAAAAAAAAAAAAGATGTGAAGTTCACACATATAGAAGATGGACATTTTGTGAATACATATTACACGTATTGTAAAATAGATAGAGCTCATATGTAGAGTTTGTTTGATAAACTTTCCTACTACTTTGTCTAAATTAGAAGCAAATTGGTTGAACATTACTTCTACCTAAAATGGCAGAAAACGCACCTATCTTGGTGATGGACAGGACAGCTAGAGGGGATATGGAGGAGGCTGTTATTTTTTTTTTAATAGGTGTACTTTCACCAATTTGCTGATAATTCATTGAAAGTAGATGATCGGTACAATTGCTGCCAATGCATTTTTTAAAGCTGTATTGTCATGAGTCAAATTTGATCATGTTAGGTTCTTGCATAGGTCCTATAGCATTGATAAGTTTCCACCCTCTTTCCTACACACACATCTCTCCTGCATACACACAACTCTACTACTATCACACACGCAATTTTCCGAAATACACACACAACTCTCCTCCATACACAAACACAGTTCTAACACATATAGCTTTTCTACAGCTTTGAAGTATGCACTCACACCTCTGTTACATACACGCACTGTTTTGCTACATACTTGTACACAGCTTTCTTACATACACCAACAGCTCTCTTATATACTCATGCAGCTCCACACACACAAACACTTATATATATATATATATATATATATATATATGTACACTCATCCATCGTATACATTACCACATCTTGAAATTCCTTCCAGGAATGTGACTGATCACATGACCTGAAAGGTTCAATGGCTAATCAACAACTTTGTTTGATTGGGACCCTATCCATGCCACCTCACATATCAGGAGTGTCGTTCTTCTTTTCATAAAGAGGTCCAAGGGCTAGTCTTGCAGAAGTTTTTTCAGCTACACAGGATGCGCAACATCCGTGCAAGTCCTGGTGACTTTCTCCCCTGCACTGCACCGATCAGATAGATCAGTGTGGGGCAGGAGAAAGGAGAACAGTTCTTTCAGTGATCATGAAGGATGCTGTCAGTGTTTTCCTCCATCAGAATAAGCAGCCTCTAGACTGTAAGAAACACACACATTTTAACATCATTTTGATTGTCTAAAATTTACTGCAGCTAAAAATTACATTTGGTTTACAATGCATTTTGCCAGATATGTTGTCACTTGTCAAAGCTAAGAATTTTACATGCTGGGTTTTTTTATGGCACATTTAGCACTGATAAGTTGTCACACTCTTGCTTAATATGTTAACATTCTGTCTGTAAACTGTATATGCATAGCTACCTTTTTGAAGCAATATTGAGATTTACTTAAGAACGTGGGGCCCAATAAATACCATCAATGGTGCCCAGTCCAAGAGATGGTGGATCCTATAGGTAGACACCACCTCATCATGCACTAAAACTTACTAAAAAAAAAAAAGATGTGAAGTTCACACATATAGAAGATGGACATTTTGTGAATACATATTACACGTATTGTAAAATAGATAGAGCTCATATGTAGAATTTGTTTGATAAACTTTCCTACTACTTTGTCTAAATTAGAAGCAAATTGGTTGAACATTACTTCTACCTAAAATGGCAGAAAACGCACCTATCTTGGTGATGGACAGGACAGCTAGAGGGGATATGGAGGAGGCTGTTATTTTTTTTTTAATAGGTGTACTTTCACCAATTTGCTGATAATTCATTGAAAGTAGATGATCGGTACAATTGCTGCCAATGCATTTTTTAAAGCTGTATTGTCATGAGTCAAATTTGATCATGTTAGGTTCTTGCATAGGTCCTATAGCATTGATAAGTTTCCACCCTCTTTCCTACACACACATCTCTCCTGCATACACACAACTCTACTACTATCACACACGCAATTTTCCGAAATACACACACAACTCTCCTCCATACACAAACACAGTTCTAACACATATAGCTTTTCTACAGCTTTGAAGTATGCACTCACACCTCTGTTACATACACGCACTGTTTTGCTACATACTTGTACACAGCTTTCTTACATACACCAACAGCTCTCTTATATACTCATGCAGCTCCACACACACAAACACTTATATATATATATATATATATATATGTACACTCATCCATCGTATACATTACCACATCTTGAAATTCCTTCCAGGAATGTGACTGATCACATGACCTGAAAGGTTCAATGGCTAATCAACAACTTTGTTTGATTGGGACCCTATCCATGCCACCTCACATATCAGGAGTGTCGTTCTTCTTTTCATAAAGAGGTCCAAGGGCTAGTCTTGCAGAAGTTTTTTCAGCTACACAGGATGCGCAACATCCGTGCAAGTCCTGGTGACTTTCTCCCCTGCACTGCACCGATCAGATAGATCAGTGTGGGGCAGGAGAAAGGAGAACAGTTCTTTCAGTGATCATGAAGGATGCTGTCAGTGTTTTCCTCCATCAGAATAAGCAGCCTCTAGACTGTAAGAAACACACACATTTTAACATCATTTTGATTGTCTAAAATTTACTGCAGCTAAAAATTACATTTGGTTTACAATGCATTTTGCCAGATATGTTGTCACTTGTCAAAGCTAAGAATTTTACATGCTGGGTTTTTTTATGGCACATTTAGCACTGATAAGTTGTC
This sequence comes from Phyllobates terribilis, assembly GCF_046119375.1. Classification (NCBI taxonomy): domain Eukaryota; kingdom Metazoa; phylum Chordata; class Amphibia; order Anura; family Dendrobatidae; genus Phyllobates; species Phyllobates terribilis. Next base: position 18,766 of record NW_027364843.1, read on the forward strand.
ACACTCTTGCTTAATATGTTAACATTCTGTCTGTAAACTGTATATGCATAGCTACCTTTTTGAAGCAATATTGAGATTTACTTAAGAACGTGGGGCCCAATAAATACCATCAATGGTGCCCAGTCCAAGAGATGGTGGATCCTATAGGTAAACACCACCTCATCATGCACTAAAACTTACTAAAAAAAAAAAAGATGTGAAGTTCACACATATAGAAGATGGACATTTTGTGAATACATATTACACGTATTGTAAAATAGATAGAGCTCATATGTAGAGTTTGTTTGATAAACTTTCCTACTACTTTGTCTAAATTAGAAGCAAATTGGTTGAACATTACTTCTACCTAAAATGGCAGAAAACGCACCTATCTTGGTGATGGACAGGACAGCTAGAGGGGATATGGAGGAGGCTGTTATTTTTTTTTTAATAGGTGTACTTTCACCAATTTGCTGATAATTCATTGAAAGTAGATGATCGGTACAATTGCTGCCAATGCATTTTTTAAAGCTGTATTGTCATGAGTCAAATTTGATCATGTTAGGTTCTTGCATAGGTCCTATAGCATTGATAAGTTTCCACCCTCTTTCCTACACACACATCTCTCCTGCATACACACAACTCTACTACTATCACACACGCAATTTTCCGAAATACACACACAACTCTCCTCCATACACAAACACAGTTCTAACACATATAGCTTTTCTACAGCTTTGAAGTATGCACTCACACCTCTGTTACATACACGCACTGTTTTGCTACATACTTGTACACAGCTTTCTTACATACACCAACAGCTCTCTTATATACTCATGCAGCTCCACACACACAAACACTTATATATATATATATATATATATATGTACACTCATCCATCGTATACATTACCACATCTTGAAATTCCTTCCAGGAATGTGACTGATCACATGACCTGAAAGGTTCAATGGCTAATCAACAACTTTGTTTGATTGGGACCCTATCCATGCCACCTCACATATCAGGAGTGTCGTTCTTCTTTTCATAAAGAGGTCCAAGGGCTAGTCTTGCAGAAGTTTTTTCAGCTACACAGGATGCGCAACATCCGTGCAAGTCCTGGTGACTTTCTCCCCTGCACTGCACCGATCAGATAGATCAGTGTGGGGCAGGAGAAAGGAGAACAGTTCTTTCAGTGATCATGAAGGATGCTGTCAGTGTTTTCCTCCATCAGAATAAGCAGCCTCTAGACTGTAAGAAACACACACATTTTAACATCATTTTGATTGTCTAAAATTTACTGCAGCTAAAAATTACATTTGGTTTACAATGCATTTTGCCAGATATGTTGTCACTTGTCAAAGCTAAGAATTTTACATGCTGGGTTTTTTTATGGCACATTTAGCACTGATAAGTTGTCACACTCTTGCTTAATATGTTAACATTCTGTCTGTAAACTGTATATGCATAGCTACCTTTTTGAAGCAATATTGAGATTTACTTAAGAACGTGGGGCCCAATAAATACCATCAATGGTGCCCAGTCCAAGAGATGGTGGATCCTATAGGTAGACACCACCTCATCATGCACTAAAACTTACTAAAAAAAAAAAAAGATGTGAAGTTCACACATATAGAAGATGGACATTTTGTGAATACATATTACACGTATTGTAAAATAGATAGAGCTCATATGTAGAGTTTGTTTGATAAACTTTCCTACTACTTTGTCTAAATTAGAAGCAAATTGGTTGAACATTACTTCTACCTAAAATGGCAGAAAACGCACCTATCTTGGTGATGGACAGGACAGCTAGAGGGGATATGGAGGAGGCTGTTATTTTTTTTTTAATAGGTGTACTTTCACCAATTTGCTGATAATTCATTGAAAGTAGATGATCGGTACAATTGCTGCCAATGCATTTTTTAAAGCTGTATTGTCATGAGTCAAATTTGATCATGTTAGGTTCTTGCATAGGTCCTATAGCATTGATAAGTTTCCACCCTCTTTCCTACACACACATCTCTCCTGCATACACACAACTCTACTACTATCACACACGCAATTTTCCGAAATACACACACAACTCTCCTCCATACACAAACACAGTTCTAACACATATAGCTTTTCTACAGCTTTGAAGTATGCACTCACACCTCTGTTACATACACGCACTGTTTTGCTACATACTTGTACACAGCTTTCTTACATACACCAACAGCTCTCTTATATACTCATGCAGCTCCACACACACAAACACTTATATATATATATATATATATATATATATATGTACACTCATCCATCGTATACATTACCACATCTTGAAATTCCTTCCAGGAATGTGACTGATCACATGACCTGAAAGGTTCAATGGCTAATCAACAACTTTGTTTGATTGGGACCCTATCCATGCCACCTCACATATCAGGAGTGTCGTTCTTCTTTTCATAAAGAGGTCCAAGGGCTAGTCTTGCAGAAGTTTTTTCAGCTACACAGGATGCGCAACATCCGTGCAAGTCCTGGTGACTTTCTCCCCTGCACTGCACCGATCAGATAGATCAGTGTGGGGCAGGAGAAAGGAGAACAGTTCTTTCAGTGATCATGAAGGATGCTGTCAGTGTTTTCCTCCATCAGAATAAGCAGCCTCTAGACTGTAAGAAACACACACATTTTAACATCATTTTGATTGTCTAAAATTTACTGCAGCTAAAAATTACATTTGGTTTACAATGCATTTTGCCAGATATGTTGTCACTTGTCAAAGCTAAGAATTTTACATGCTGGGTTTTTTTATGGCACATTTAGCACTGATAAGTTGTCACACTCTTGCTTAATATGTTAACATTCTGTCTGTAAACTGTATATGCATAGCTACCTTTTTGAAGCAATATTGAGATTTACTTAAGAACGTGGGGCCCAATAAATACCATCAATGGTGCCCAGTCCAAGAGATGGTGGATCCTATAGGTAGACACCACCTCATCATGCACTAAAACTTACTAAAAAAAAAAAAAGATGTGAAGTTCACACATATAGAAGATGGACATTTTGTGAATACATATTACACGTATTGTAAAATAGATAGAGCTCATATGTAGAGTTTGTTTGATAAACTTTCCTACTACTTTGTCTAAATTAGAAGCAAATTGGTTGAACATTACTTCTACCTAAAATGGCAGAAAACGCACCTATCTTGGTGATGGACAGGACAGCTAGAGGGGATATGGAGGAGGCTGTTATTTTTTTTTTAATAGGTGTACTTTCACCAATTTGCTGATAATTCATTGAAAGTAGATGATCGGTACAATTGCTGCCAATGCATTTTTTAAAGCTGTATTGTCATGAGTCAAATTTGATCATGTTAGGTTCTTGCATAGGTCCTATAGCATTGATAAGTTTCCACCCTCTTTCCTACACACACATCTCTCCTGCATACACACAACTCTACTACTATCACACACGCAATTTTCCGAAATACACACACAACTCTCCTCCATACACAAACACAGTTCTAACACATATAGCTTTTCTACAGCTTTGAAGTATGCACTCACACCTCTGTTACATACACGCACTGTTTTGCTACATACTTGTACACAGCTTTCTTACATACACCAACAGCTCTCTTATATACTCATGCAGCTCCACACACACAAACACTTATATATATATATATATATATATATATATATGTACACTCATCCATCGTATACATTACCACATCTTGAAATTCCTTCCAGGAATGTGACTGATCACATGACCTGAAAGGTTCAATGGCTAATCAACAACTTTGTTTGATTGGGACCCTATCCATGCCACCTCACATATCAGGAGTGTCGTTCTTCTTTTCATAAAGAGGTCCAAGGGCTAGTCTTGCAGAAGTTTTTTCAGCTACACAGGATGCGCAACATCCGTGCAAGTCCTGGTGACTTTCTCCCCTGCACTGCACCGATCAGATAGATCAGTGTGGGGCAGGAGAAAGGAGAACAGTTCTTTCAGTGATCATGAAGGATGCTGTCAGTGTTTTCCTCCATCAGAATAAGCAGCCTCTAGACTGTAAGAAACACACACATTTTAACATCATTTTGATTGTCTAAAATTTACTGCAGCTAAAAATTACATTTGGTTTACAATGCATTTTGCCAGATATGTTGTCACTTGTCAAAGCTAAGAATTTTACATGCTGGGTTTTTTTATGGCACATTTAGCACTGATAAGTTGTCACACTCTTGCTTAATATGTTAACATTCTGTCTGTAAACTGTATATGCATAGCTACCTTTTTGAAGCAATATTGAGATTTACTTAAGAACGTGGGGCCCAATAAATACCATCAATGGTGCCCAGTCCAAGAGATGGTGGATCCTATAGGTAGACACCACCTCATCATGCACTAAAACTTACTAAAAAAAAAAAAAGATGTGAAGTTCACACATATAGAAGATGGACATTTTGTGAATACATATTACACGTATTGTAAAATAGATAGAGCTCATATGTAGAGTTTGTTTGATAAACTTTCCTACTACTTTGTCTAAATTAGAAGCAAATTGGTTGAACATTACTTCTACCTAAAATGGCAGAAAACGCACCTATCTTGGTGATGGACAGGACAGCTAGAGGGGATATGGAGGAGGCTGTTATTTTTTTTTTAATAGGTGTACTTTCACCAATTTGCTGATAATTCATTGAAAGTAGATGATCGGTACAATTGCTGCCAATGCATTTTTTAAAGCTGTATTGTCATGAGTCAAATTTGATCATGTTAGGTTCTTGCATAGGTCCTATAGCATTGATAAGTTTCCACCCTCTTTCCTACACACACATCTCTCCTGCATACACACAACTCTACTACTATCACACACGCAATTTTCCGAAATACACACACAACTCTCCTCCATACACAAACACAGTTCTAACACATATAGCTTTTCTACAGCTTTGAAGTATGCACTCACACCTCTGTTACATACACGCACTGTTTTGCTACATACTTGTACACAGCTTTCTTACATACACCAACAGCTCTCTTATATACTCATGCAGCTCCACACACACAAACACTTATATATATATATATATATATATATATATATGTACACTCATCCATCGTATACATTACCACATCTTGAAATTCCTTCCAGGAATGTGACTGATCACATGACCTGAAAGGTTCAATGGCTAATCAACAACTTTGTTTGATTGGGACCCTATCCATGCCACCTCACATATCAGGAGTGTCGTTCTTCTTTTCATAAAGAGGTCCAAGGGCTAGTCTTGCAGAAGTTTTTTCAGCTACACAGGATGCGCAACATCCGTGCAAGTCCTGGTGACTTTCTCCCCTGCACTGCACCGATCAGATAGATCAGTGTGGGGCAGGAGAAAGGAGAACAGTTCTTTCAGTGATCATGAAGGATGCTGTCAGTGTTTTCCTCCATCAGAATAAGCAGCCTCTAGACTGTAAGAAACACACACATTTTAACATCATTTTGATTGTCTAAAATTTACTGCAGCTAAAAATTACATTTGGTTTACAATGCATTTTGCCAGATATGTTGTCACTTGTCAAAGCTAAGAATTTTACATGCTGGGTTTTTTTATGGCACATTTAGCACTGATAAGTTGTCACACTCTTGCTTAATATGTTAACATTCTGTCTGTAAACTGTATATGCATAGCTACCTTTTTGAAGCAATATTGAGATTTACTTAAGAACGTGGGGCCCAATAAATACCATCAATGGTGCCCAGTCCAAGAGATGGTGGATCCTATAGGTAGACACCACCTCATCATGCACTAAAACTTACTAAAAAAAAAAAAGATGTGAAGTTCACACATATAGAAGATGGACATTTTGTGAATACATATTACACGTATTGTAAAATAGATAGAGCTCATATGTAGAATTTGTTTGATAAACTTTCCTACTACTTTGTCTAAATTAGAAGCAAATTGGTTGAACATTACTTCTACCTAAAATGGCAGAAAACGCACCTATCTTGGTGATGGACAGGACAGCTAGAGGGGATATGGAGGAGGCTGTTATTTTTTTTTTAATAGGTGTACTTTCACCAATTTGCTGATAATTCATTGAAAGTAGATGATCGGTACAATTGCTGCCAATGCATTTTTTAAAGCTGTATTGTCATGAGTCAAATTTGATCATGTTAGGTTCTTGCATAGGTCCTATAGCATTGATAAGTTTCCACCCTCTTTCCTACACACACATCTCTCCTGCATACACACAACTCTACTACTATCACACACGCAATTTTCCGAAATACACACACAACTCTCCTCCATACACAAACACAGTTCTAACACATATAGCTTTTCTACAGCTTTGAAGTATGCACTCACACCTCTGTTACATACACGCACTGTTTTGCTACATACTTGTACACAGCTTTCTTACATACACCAACAGCTCTCTTATATACTCATGCAGCTCCACACACACAAACACTTATATATATATATATATATATATATGTACACTCATCCATCGTATACATTACCACATCTTGAAATTCCTTCCAGGAATGTGACTGATCACATGACCTGAAAGGTTCAATGGCTAATCAACAACTTTGTTTGATTGGGACCCTATCCATGCCACCTCACATATCAGGAGTGTCGTTCTTCTTTTCATAAAGAGGTCCAAGGGCTAGTCTTGCAGAAGTTTTTTCAGCTACACAGGATGCGCAACATCCGTGCAAGTCCTGGTGACTTTCTCCCCTGCACTGCACCGATCAGATAGATCAGTGTGGGGCAGGAGAAAGGAGAACAGTTCTTTCAGTGATCATGAAGGATGCTGTCAGTGTTTTCCTCCATCAGAATAAGCAGCCTCTAGACTGTAAGAAACACACACATTTTAACATCATTTTGATTGTCTAAAATTTACTGCAGCTAAAAATTACATTTGGTTTACAATGCATTTTGCCAGATATGTTGTCACTTGTCAAAGCTAAGAATTTTACATGCTGGGTTTTTTTATGGCACATTTAGCACTGATAAGTTGTCACACTCTTGCTTAATATGTTAACATTCTGTCTGTAAACTGTATATGCATAGCTACCTTTTTGAAGCAATATTGAGATTTACTTAAGAACGTGGGGCCCAATAAATACCATCAATGGTGCCCAGTCCAAGAGATGGTGGATCCTATAGGTAAACACCACCTCATCATGCACTAAAACTTACTAAAAAAAAAAAAGATGTGAAGTTCACACATATAGAAGATGGACATTTTGTGAATACATATTACACGTATTGTAAAATAGATAGAGCTCATATGTAGAGTTTGTTTGATAAACTTTCCTACTACTTTGTCTAAATTAGAAGCAAATTGGTTGAACATTACTTCTACCTAAAATGGCAGAAAACGCACCTATCTTGGTGATGGACAGGACAGCTAGAGGGGATATGGAGGAGGCTGTTATTTTTTTTTTAATAGGTGTACTTTCACCAATTTGCTGATAATTCATTGAAAGTAGATGATCGGTACAATTGCTGCCAATGCATTTTTTAAAGCTGTATTGTCATGAGTCAAATTTGATCATGTTAGGTTCTTGCATAGGTCCTATAGCATTGATAAGTTTCCACCCTCTTTCCTACACACACATCTCTCCTGCATACACACAACTCTACTACTATCACACACGCAATTTTCCGAAATACACACACAACTCTCCTCCATACACAAACACAGTTCTAACACATATAGCTTTTCTACAGCTTTGAAGTATGCACTCACACCTCTGTTACATACACGCACTGTTTTGCTACATACTTGTACACAGCTTTCTTACATACACCAACAGCTCTCTTATATACTCATGCAGCTCCACACACACAAACACTTATATATATATATATATATATGTACACTCATCCATCGTATACATTACCACATCTTGAAATTCCTTCCAGGAATGTGACTGATCACATGACCTGAAAGGTTCAATGGCTAATCAACAACTTTGTTTGATTGGGACCCTATCCATGCCACCTCACATATCAGGAGTGTCGTTCTTCTTTTCATAAAGAGGTCCAAGGGCTAGTCTTGCAGAAGTTTTTTCAGCTACACAGGATGCGCAACATCCGTGCAAGTCCTGGTGACTTTCTCCCCTGCACTGCACCGATCAGATAGATCAGTGTGGGGCAGGAGAAAGGAGAACAGTTCTTTCAGTGATCATGAAGGATGCTGTCAGTGTTTTCCTCCATCAGAATAAGCAGCCTCTAGACTGTAAGAAACACACACATTTTAACATCATTTTGATTGTCTAAAATTTACTGCAGCTAAAAATTACATTTGGTTTACAATGCATTTTGCCAGATATGTTGTCACTTGTCAAAGCTAAGAATTTTACATGCTGGGTTTTTTTATGGCACATTTAGCACTGATAAGTTGTCACACTCTTGCTTAATATGTTAACATTCTGTCTGTAAACTGTATATGCATAGCTACCTTTTTGAAGCAATATTGAGATTTACTTAAGAACGTGGGGCCCAATAAATACCATCAATGGTGCCCAGTCCAAGAGATGGTGGATCCTATAGGTAGACACCACCTCATCATGCACTAAAACTTACTAAAAAAAAAAAAAGATGTGAAGTTCACACATATAGAAGATGGACATTTTGTGAATACATATTACACGTATTGTAAAATAGATAGAGCTCATATGTAGAGTTTGTTTGATAAACTTTCCTACTACTTTGTCTAAATTAGAAGCAAATTGGTTGAACATTACTTCTACCTAAAATGGCAGAAAACGCACCTATCTTGGTGATGGACAGGACAGCTAGAGGGGATATGGAGGAGGCTGTTATTTTTTTTTTAATAGGTGTACTTTCACCAATTTGCTGATAATTCATTGAAAGTAGATGATCGGTACAATTGCTGCCAATGCATTTTTTAAAGCTGTATTGTCATGAGTCAAATTTGATCATGTTAGGTTCTTGCATAGGTCCTATAGCATTGATAAGTTTCCACCCTCTTTCCTACACACACATCTCTCCTGCATACACACAACTCTACTACTATCACACACGCAATTTTCCGAAATACACACACAACTCTCCTCCATACACAAACACAGTTCTAACACATATAGCTTTTCTACAGCTTTGAAGTATGCACTCACACCTCTGTTACATACACGCACTGTTTTGCTACATACTTGTACACAGCTTTCTTACATACACCAACAGCTCTCTTATATACTCATGCAGCTCCACACACACAAACACTTATATATATATATATATATATATATATATATGTACACTCATCCATCGTATACATTACCACATCTTGAAATTCCTTCCAGGAATGTGACTGATCACATGACCTGAAAGGTTCAATGGCTAATCAACAACTTTGTTTGATTGGGACCCTATCCATGCCACCTCACATATCAGGAGTGTCGTTCTTCTTTTCATAAAGAGGTCCAAGGGCTAGTCTTGCAGAAGTTTTTTCAGCTACACAGGATGCGCAACATCCGTGCAAGTCCTGGTGACTTTCTCCCCTGCACTGCACCGATCAGATAGATCAGTGTGGGGCAGGAGAAAGGAGAACAGTTCTTTCAGTGATCATGAAGGATGCTGTCAGTGTTTTCCTCCATCAGAATAAGCAGCCTCTAGACTGTAAGAAACACACACATTTTAACATCATTTTGATTGTCTAAAATTTACTGCAGCTAAAAATTACATTTGGTTTACAATGCATTTTGCCAGATATGTTCTCACTTGTCAAAGCTAAGAATTTTACATGCTGGGTTTTTTTATGGCACATTTAGCACTGATAAGTTGTCACACTCTTGCTTAATATGTTAACATTCTGTCTGTAAACTGTATATGCATAGCTACCTTTTTGAAGCAATATTGAGATTTACTTAAGAACGTGGGGCCCAATAAATACCATCAATGGTGCCCAGTCCAAGAGATGGTGGATCCTATAGGTAGACACCACCTCATCATGCACTAAAACTTACTAAAAAAAAAAAAGATGTGAAGTTCACACATATAGAAGATGGACATTTTGTGAATACATATTACACGTATTGTAAAATAGATAGAGCTCATATGTAGAATTTGTTTGATAAACTTTCCTACTACTTTGTCTAAATTAGAAGCAAATTGGTTGAACATTACTTCTACCTAAAATGGCAGAAAACGCACCTATCTTGGTGATGGACAGGACAGCTAGAGGGGATATGGAGGAGGCTGTTATTTTTTTTTTAATAGGTGTACTTTCACCAATTTGCTGATAATTCATTGAAAGTAGATGATCGGTACAATTGCTGCCAATGCATTTTTTAAAGCTGTATTGTCATGAGTCAAATTTGATCATGTTAGGTTCTTGCATAGGTCCTATAGCATTGATAAGTTTCCACCCTCTTTCCTACACACACATCTCTCCTGCATACACACAACTCTACTACTATCACACACGCAATTTTCCGAAATACACACACAACTCTCCTCCATACACAAACACAGTTCTAACACATATAGCTTTTCTACAGCTTTGAAGTATGCACTCACACCTCTGTTACATACACGCACTGTTTTGCTACATACTTGTACACAGCTTTCTTACATACACCAACAGCTCTCTTATATACTCATGCAGCTCCACACACACAAACACTTATATATATATATATATATATATATGTACACTCATCCATCGTATACATTACCACATCTTGAAATTCCTTCCAGGAATGTGACTGATCACATGACCTGAAAGGTTCAATGGCTAATCAACAACTTTGTTTGATTGGGACCCTATCCATGCCACCTCACATATCAGGAGTGTCGTTCTTCTTTTCATAAAGAGGTCCAAGGGCTAGTCTTGCAGAAGTTTTTTCAGCTACACAGGATGCGCAACATCCGTGCAAGTCCTGGTGACTTTCTCCCCTGCACTGCACCGATCAGATAGATCAGTGTGGGGCAGGAGAAAGGAGAACAGTTCTTTCAGTGATCATGAAGGATGCTGTCAGTGTTTTCCTCCATCAGAATAAGCAGCCTCTAGACTGTAAGAAACACACACATTTTAACATCATTTTGATTGTCTAAAATTTACTGCAGCTAAAAATTACATTTGGTTTACAATGCATTTTGCCAGATATGTTGTCACTTGTCAAAGCTAAGAATTTTACATGCTGGGTTTTTTTATGGCACATTTAGCACTGATAAGTTGTCACACTCTTGCTTAATATGTTAACATTCTGTCTGTAAACTGTATATGCATAGCTACCTTTTTGAAGCAATATTGAGATTTACTTAAGAACGTGGGGCCCAATAAATACCATCAATGGTGCCCAGTCCAAGAGATGGTGGATCCTATAGGTAAACACCACCTCATCATGCACTAAAACTTACTAAAAAAAAAAAAGATGTGAAGTTCACACATATAGAAGATGGACATTTTGTGAATACATATTACACGTATTGTAAAATAGATAGAGCTCATATGTAGAGTTTGTTTGATAAACTTTCCTACTACTTTGTCTAAATTAGAAGCAAATTGGTTGAACATTACTTCTACCTAAAATGGCAGAAAACGCACCTATCTTGGTGATGGACAGGACAGCTAGAGGGGATATGGAGGAGGCTGTTATTTTTTTTTTAATAGGTGTACTTTCACCAATTTGCTGATAATTCATTGAAAGTAGATGATCGGTACAATTGCTGCCAATGCATTTTTTAAAGCTGTATTGTCATGAGTCAAATTTGATCATGTTAGGTTCTTGCATAGGTCCTATAGCATTGATAAGTTTCCACCCTCTTTCCTACACACACATCTCTCCTGCATACACACAACTCTACTACTATCACACACGCAATTTTCCGAAATACACACACAACTCTCCTCCATACACAAACACAGTTCTAACACATATAGCTTTTCTACAGCTTTGAAGTATGCACTCACACCTCTGTTACATACACGCACTGTTTTGCTACATACTTGTACACAGCTTTCTTACATACACCAACAGCTCTCTTATATACTCATGCAGCTCCACACACACAAACACTTATATATATATATATATATATATGTACACTCATCCATCGTATACATTACCACATCTTGAAATTCCTTCCAGGAATGTGACTGATCACATGACCTGAAAGGTTCAATGGCTAATCAACAACTTTGTTTGATTGGGACCCTATCCATGCCACCTCACATATCAGGAGTGTCGTTCTTCTTTTCATAAAGAGGTCCAAGGGCTAGTCTTGCAGAAGTTTTTTCAGCTACACAGGATGCGCAACATCCGTGCAAGTCCTGGTGACTTTCTCCCCTGCACTGCACCGATCAGATAGATCAGTGTGGGGCAGGAGAAAGGAGAACAGTTCTTTCAGTGATCATGAAGGATGCTGTCAGTGTTTTCCTCCATCAGAATAAGCAGCCTCTAGACTGTAAGAAACACACACATTTTAACATCATTTTGATTGTCTAAAATTTACTGCAGCTAAAAATTACATTTGGTTTACAATGCATTTTGCCAGATATGTTGTCACTTGTCAAAGCTAAGAATTTTACATGCTGGGTTTTTTTATGGCACATTTAGCACTGATAAGTTGTCACACTCTTGCTTAATATGTTAACATTCTGTCTGTAAACTGTATATGCATAGCTACCTTTTTGAAGCAATATTGAGATTTACTTAAGAACGTGGGGCCCAATAAATACCATCAATGGTGCCCAGTCCAAGAGATGGTGGATCCTATAGGTAGACACCACCTCATCATGCACTAAAACTTACTAAAAAAAAAAAAAGATGTGAAGTTCACACATATAGAAGATGGACATTTTGTGAATACATATTACACGTATTGTAAAATAGATAGAGCTCATATGTAGAGTTTGTTTGATAAACTTTCCTACTACTTTGTCTAAATTAGAAGCAAATTGGTTGAACATTACTTCTACCTAAAATGGCAGAAAACGCACCTATCTTGGTGATGGACAGGACAGCTAGAGGGGATATGGAGGAGGCTGTTATTTTTTTTTTAATAGGTGTACTTTCACCAATTTGCTGATAATTCATTGAAAGTAGATGATCGGTACAATTGCTGCCAATGCATTTTTTAAAGCTGTATTGTCATGAGTCAAATTTGATCATGTTAGGTTCTTGCATAGGTCCTATAGCATTGATAAGTTTCCACCCTCTTTCCTACACACACATCTCTCCTGCATACACACAACTCTACTACTATCACACACGCAATTTTCCGAAATACACACACAACTCTCCTCCATACACAAACACAGTTCTAACACATATAGCTTTTCTACAGCTTTGAAGTATGCACTCACACCTCTGTTACATACACGCACTGTTTTGCTACATACTTGTACACAGCTTTCTTACATACACCAACAGCTCTCTTATATACTCATGCAGCTCCACACACACAAACACTTATATATATATATATATATATATATATATATGTACACTCATCCATCGTATACATTACCACATCTTGAAATTCCTTCCAGGAATGTGACTGATCACATGACCTGAAAGGTTCAATGGCTAATCAACAACTTTGTTTGATTGGGACCCTATCCATGCCACCTCACATATCAGGAGTGTCGTTCTTCTTTTCATAAAGAGGTCCAAGGGCTAGTCTTGCAGAAGTTTTTTCAGCTACACAGGATGCGCAACATCCGTGCAAGTCCTGGTGACTTTCTCCCCTGCACTGCACCGATCAGATAGATCAGTGTGGGGCAGGAGAAAGGAGAACAGTTCTTTCAGTGATCATGAAGGATGCTGTCAGTGTTTTCCTCCATCAGAATAAGCAGCCTCTAGACTGTAAGAAACACACACATTTTAACATCATTTTGATTGTCTAAAATTTACTGCAGCTAAAAATTACATTTGGTTTACAATGCATTTTGCCAGATATGTTGTCACTTGTCAAAGCTAAGAATTTTACATGCTGGGTTTTTTTATGGCACATTTAGCACTGATAAGTTGTCACACTCTTGCTTAATATGTTAACATTCTGTCTGTAAACTGTATATGCATAGCTACCTTTTTGAAGCAATATTGAGATTTACTTAAGAACGTGGGGCCCAATAAATACCATCAATGGTGCCCAGTCCAAGAGATGGTGGATCCTATAGGTAAACACCACCTCATCATGCACTAAAACTTACTAAAAAAAAAAAAGATGTGAAGTTCACACATATAGAAGATGGACATTTTGTGAATACATATTACACGTATTGTAAAATAGATAGAGCTCATATGTAGAGTTTGTTTGATAAACTTTCCTACTACTTTGTCTAAATTAGAAGCAAATTGGTTGAACATTACTTCTACCTAAAATGGCAGAAAACGCACCTATCTTGGTGATGGACAGGACAGCTAGAGGGGATATGGAGGAGGCTGTTATTTTTTTTTTAATAGGTGTACTTTCACCAATTTGCTGATAATTCATTGAAAGTAGATGATCGGTACAATTGCTGCCAATGCATTTTTTAAAGCTGTATTGTCATGAGTCAAATTTGATCATGTTAGGTTCTTGCATAGGTCCTATAGCATTGATAAGTTTCCACCCTCTTTCCTACACACACATCTCTCCTGCATACACACAACTCTACTACTATCACACACGCAATTTTCCGAAATACACACACAACTCTCCTCCATACACAAACACAGTTCTAACACATATAGCTTTTCTACAGCTTTGAAGTATGCACTCACACCTCTGTTACATACACGCACTGTTTTGCTACATACTTGTACACAGCTTTCTTACATACACCAACAGCTCTCTTATATACTCATGCAGCTCCACACACACAAACACTTATATATATATATATATATATATGTACACTCATCCATCGTATACATTACCACATCTTGAAATTCCTTCCAGGAATGTGACTGATCACATGACCTGAAAGGTTCAATGGCTAATCAACAACTTTGTTTGATTGGGACCCTATCCATGCCACCTCACATATCAGGAGTGTCGTTCTTCTTTTCATAAAGAGGTCCAAGGGCTAGTCTTGCAGAAGTTTTTTCAGCTACACAGGATGCGCAACATCCGTGCAAGTCCTGGTGACTTTCTCCCCTGCACTGCACCGATCAGATAGATCAGTGTGGGGCAGGAGAAAGGAGAACAGTTCTTTCAGTGATCATGAAGGATGCTGTCAGTGTTTTCCTCCATCAGAATAAGCAGCCTCTAGACTGTAAGAAACACACACATTTTAACATCATTTTGATTGTCTAAAATTTACTGCAGCTAAAAATTACATTTGGTTTACAATGCATTTTGCCAGATATGTTGTCACTTGTCAAAGCTAAGAATTTTACATGCTGGGTTTTTTTATGGCACATTTAGCACTGATAAGTTGTCACACTCTTGCTTAATATGTTAACATTCTGTCTGTAAACTGTATATGCATAGCTACCTTTTTGAAGCAATATTGAGATTTACTTAAGAACGTGGGGCCCAATAAATACCATCAATGGTGCCCAGTCCAAGAGATGGTGGATCCTATAGGTAGACACCACCTCATCATGCACTAAAACTTACTAAAAAAAAAAAAAGATGTGAAGTTCACACATATAGAAGATGGACATTTTGTGAATACATATTACACGTATTGTAAAATAGATAGAGCTCATATGTAGAGTTTGTTTGATAAACTTTCCTACTACTTTGTCTAAATTAGAAGCAAATTGGTTGAACATTACTTCTACCTAAAATGGCAGAAAACGCACCTATCTTGGTGATGGACAGGACAGCTAGAGGGGATATGGAGGAGGCTGTTATTTTTTTTTTAATAGGTGTACTTTCACCAATTTGCTGATAATTCATTGAAAGTAGATGATCGGTACAATTGCTGCCAATGCATTTTTTAAAGCTGTATTGTCATGAGTCAAATTTGATCATGTTAGGTTCTTGCATAGGTCCTATAGCATTGATAAGTTTCCACCCTCTTTCCTACACACACATCTCTCCTGCATACACACAACTCTACTACTATCACACACGCAATTTTCCGAAATACACACACAACTCTCCTCCATACACAAACACAGTTCTAACACATATAGCTTTTCTACAGCTTTGAAGTATGCACTCACACCTCTGTTACATACACGCACTGTTTTGCTACATACTTGTACACAGCTTTCTTACATACACCAACAGCTCTCTTATATACTCATGCAGCTCCACACACACAAACACTTATATATATATATATATATATATATATATATGTACACTCATCCATCGTATACATTACCACATCTTGAAATTCCTTCCAGGAATGTGACTGATCACATGACCTGAAAGGTTCAATGGCTAATCAACAACTTTGTTTGATTGGGACCCTATCCATGCCACCTCACATATCAGGAGTGTCGTTCTTCTTTTCATAAAGAGGTCCAAGGGCTAGTCTTGCAGAAGTTTTTTCAGCTACACAGGATGCGCAACATCCGTGCAAGTCCTGGTGACTTTCTCCCCTGCACTGCACCGATCAGATAGATCAGTGTGGGGCAGGAGAAAGGAGAACAGTTCTTTCAGTGATCATGAAGGATGCTGTCAGTGTTTTCCTCCATCAGAATAAGCAGCCTCTAGACTGTAAGAAACACACACATTTTAACATCATTTTGATTGTCTAAAATTTACTGCAGCTAAAAATTACATTTGGTTTACAATGCATTTTGCCAGATATGTTGTCACTTGTCAAAGCTAAGAATTTTACATGCTGGGTTTTTTTATGGCACATTTAGCACTGATAAGTTGTCACACTCTTGCTTAATATGTTAACATTCTGTCTGTAAACTGTATATGCATAGCTACCTTTTTGAAGCAATATTGAGATTTACTTAAGAACGTGGGGCCCAATAAATACCATCAATGGTGCCCAGTCCAAGAGATGGTGGATCCTATAGGTAAACACCACCTCATCATGCACTAAAACTTACTAAAAAAAAAAAAGATGTGAAGTTCACACATATAGAAGATGGACATTTTGTGAATACATATTACACGTATTGTAAAATAGATAGAGCTCATATGTAGAGTTTGTTTGATAAACTTTCCTACTACTTTGTCTAAATTAGAAGCAAATTGGTTGAACATTACTTCTACCTAAAATGGCAGAAAACGCACCTATCTTGGTGATGGACAGGACAGCTAGAGGGGATATGGAGGAGGCTGTTATTTTTTTTTTAATAGGTGTACTTTCACCAATTTGCTGATAATTCATTGAAAGTAGATGATCGGTACAATTGCTGCCAATGCATTTTTTAAAGCTGTATTGTCATGAGTCAAATTTGATCATGTTAGGTTCTTGCATAGGTCCTATAGCATTGATAAGTTTCCACCCTCTTTCCTACACACACATCTCTCCTGCATACACACAACTCTACTACTATCACACACGCAATTTTCCGAAATACACACACAACTCTCCTCCATACACAAACACAGTTCTAACACATATAGCTTTTCTACAGCTTTGAAGTATGCACTCACACCTCTGTTACATACACGCACTGTTTTGCTACATACTTGTACACAGCTTTCTTACATACACCAACAGCTCTCTTATATACTCATGCAGCTCCACACACACAAACACTTATATATATATATATATATATATATATATGTACACTCATCCATCGTATACATTACCACATCTTGAAATTCCTTCCAGGAATGTGACTGATCA
Source organism: Phyllobates terribilis (assembly GCF_046119375.1). NCBI lineage: Eukaryota > Metazoa > Chordata > Amphibia > Anura > Dendrobatidae > Phyllobates > Phyllobates terribilis. The sequence continues at coordinate 36,484 of NW_027364843.1, forward strand.
CATGACCTGAAAGGTTCAATGGCTAATCAACAACTTTGTTTGATTGGGACCCTATCCATGCCACCTCACATATCAGGAGTGTCGTTCTTCTTTTCATAAAGAGGTCCAAGGGCTAGTCTTGCAGAAGTTTTTTCAGCTACACAGGATGCGCAACATCCGTGCAAGTCCTGGTGACTTTCTCCCCTGCACTGCACCGATCAGATAGATCAGTGTGGGGCAGGAGAAAGGAGAACAGTTCTTTCAGTGATCATGAAGGATGCTGTCAGTGTTTTCCTCCATCAGAATAAGCAGCCTCTAGACTGTAAGAAACACACACATTTTAACATCATTTTGATTGTCTAAAATTTACTGCAGCTAAAAATTACATTTGGTTTACAATGCATTTTGCCAGATATGTTGTCACTTGTCAAAGCTAAGAATTTTACATGCTGGGTTTTTTTATGGCACATTTAGCACTGATAAGTTGTCACACTCTTGCTTAATATGTTAACATTCTGTCTGTAAACTGTATATGCATAGCTACCTTTTTGAAGCAATATTGAGATTTACTTAAGAACGTGGGGCCCAATAAATACCATCAATGGTGCCCAGTCCAAGAGATGGTGGATCCTATAGGTAGACACCACCTCATCATGCACTAAAACTTACTAAAAAAAAAAAAAGATGTGAAGTTCACACATATAGAAGATGGACATTTTGTGAATACATATTACACGTATTGTAAAATAGATAGAGCTCATATGTAGAGTTTGTTTGATAAACTTTCCTACTACTTTGTCTAAATTAGAAGCAAATTGGTTGAACATTACTTCTACCTAAAATGGCAGAAAACGCACCTATCTTGGTGATGGACAGGACAGCTAGAGGGGATATGGAGGAGGCTGTTATTTTTTTTTTAATAGGTGTACTTTCACCAATTTGCTGATAATTCATTGAAAGTAGATGATCGGTACAATTGCTGCCAATGCATTTTTTAAAGCTGTATTGTCATGAGTCAAATTTGATCATGTTAGGTTCTTGCATAGGTCCTATAGCATTGATAAGTTTCCACCCTCTTTCCTACACACACATCTCTCCTGCATACACACAACTCTACTACTATCACACACGCAATTTTCCGAAATACACACACAACTCTCCTCCATACACAAACACAGTTCTAACACATATAGCTTTTCTACAGCTTTGAAGTATGCACTCACACCTCTGTTACATACACGCACTGTTTTGCTACATACTTGTACACAGCTTTCTTACATACACCAACAGCTCTCTTATATACTCATGCAGCTCCACACACACAAACACTTATATATATATATATATATATATATATATGTACACTCATCCATCGTATACATTACCACATCTTGAAATTCCTTCCAGGAATGTGACTGATCACATGACCTGAAAGGTTCAATGGCTAATCAACAACTTTGTTTGATTGGGACCCTATCCATGCCACCTCACATATCAGGAGTGTCGTTCTTCTTTTCATAAAGAGGTCCAAGGGCTAGTCTTGCAGAAGTTTTTTCAGCTACACAGGATGCGCAACATCCGTGCAAGTCCTGGTGACTTTCTCCCCTGCACTGCACCGATCAGATAGATCAGTGTGGGGCAGGAGAAAGGAGAACAGTTCTTTCAGTGATCATGAAGGATGCTGTCAGTGTTTTCCTCCATCAGAATAAGCAGCCTCTAGACTGTAAGAAACACACACATTTTAACATCATTTTGATTGTCTAAAATTTACTGCAGCTAAAAATTACATTTGGTTTACAATGCATTTTGCCAGATATGTTGTCACTTGTCAAAGCTAAGAATTTTACATGCTGGGTTTTTTTATGGCACATTTAGCACTGATAAGTTGTCACACTCTTGCTTAATATGTTAACATTCTGTCTGTAAACTGTATATGCATAGCTACCTTTTTGAAGCAATATTGAGATTTACTTAAGAACGTGGGGCCCAATAAATACCATCAATGGTGCCCAGTCCAAGAGATGGTGGATCCTATAGGTAGACACCACCTCATCATGCACTAAAACTTACTAAAAAAAAAAAAAGATGTGAAGTTCACACATATAGAAGATGGACATTTTGTGAATACATATTACACGTATTGTAAAATAGATAGAGCTCATATGTAGAGTTTGTTTGATAAACTTTCCTACTACTTTGTCTAAATTAGAAGCAAATTGGTTGAACATTACTTCTACCTAAAATGGCAGAAAACGCACCTATCTTGGTGATGGACAGGACAGCTAGAGGGGATATGGAGGAGGCTGTTATTTTTTTTTTAATAGGTGTACTTTCACCAATTTGCTGATAATTCATTGAAAGTAGATGATCGGTACAATTGCTGCCAATGCATTTTTTAAAGCTGTATTGTCATGAGTCAAATTTGATCATGTTAGGTTCTTGCATAGGTCCTATAGCATTGATAAGTTTCCACCCTCTTTCCTACACACACATCTCTCCTGCATACACACAACTCTACTACTATCACACACGCAATTTTCCGAAATACACACACAACTCTCCTCCATACACAAACACAGTTCTAACACATATAGCTTTTCTACAGCTTTGAAGTATGCACTCACACCTCTGTTACATACACGCACTGTTTTGCTACATACTTGTACACAGCTTTCTTACATACACCAACAGCTCTCTTATATACTCATGCAGCTCCACACACACAAACACTTATATATATATATATATATATATATATATGTACACTCATCCATCGTATACATTACCACATCTTGAAATTCCTTCCAGGAATGTGACTGATCACATGACCTGAAAGGTTCAATGGCTAATCAACAACTTTGTTTGATTGGGACCCTATCCATGCCACCTCACATATCAGGAGTGTCGTTCTTCTTTTCATAAAGAGGTCCAAGGGCTAGTCTTGCAGAAGTTTTTTCAGCTACACAGGATGCGCAACATCCGTGCAAGTCCTGGTGACTTTCTCCCCTGCACTGCACCGATCAGATAGATCAGTGTGGGGCAGGAGAAAGGAGAACAGTTCTTTCAGTGATCATGAAGGATGCTGTCAGTGTTTTCCTCCATCAGAATAAGCAGCCTCTAGACTGTAAGAAACACACACATTTTAACATCATTTTGATTGTCTAAAATTTACTGCAGCTAAAAATTACATTTGGTTTACAATGCATTTTGCCAGATATGTTGTCACTTGTCAAAGCTAAGAATTTTACATGCTGGGTTTTTTTATGGCACATTTAGCACTGATAAGTTGTCACACTCTTGCTTAATATGTTAACATTCTGTCTGTAAACTGTATATGCATAGCTACCTTTTTGAAGCAATATTGAGATTTACTTAAGAACGTGGGGCCCAATAAATACCATCAATGGTGCCCAGTCCAAGAGATGGTGGATCCTATAGGTAGACACCACCTCATCATGCACTAAAACTTACTAAAAAAAAAAAAGATGTGAAGTTCACACATATAGAAGATGGACATTTTGTGAATACATATTACACGTATTGTAAAATAGATAGAGCTCATATGTAGAATTTGTTTGATAAACTTTCCTACTACTTTGTCTAAATTAGAAGCAAATTGGTTGAACATTACTTCTACCTAAAATGGCAGAAAACGCACCTATCTTGGTGATGGACAGGACAGCTAGAGGGGATATGGAGGAGGCTGTTATTTTTTTTTTAATAGGTGTACTTTCACCAATTTGCTGATAATTCATTGAAAGTAGATGATCGGTACAATTGCTGCCAATGCATTTTTTAAAGCTGTATTGTCATGAGTCAAATTTGATCATGTTAGGTTCTTGCATAGGTCCTATAGCATTGATAAGTTTCCACCCTCTTTCCTACACACACATCTCTCCTGCATACACACAACTCTACTACTATCACACACGCAATTTTCCGAAATACACACACAACTCTCCTCCATACACAAACACAGTTCTAACACATATAGCTTTTCTACAGCTTTGAAGTATGCACTCACACCTCTGTTACATACACGCACTGTTTTGCTACATACTTGTACACAGCTTTCTTACATACACCAACAGCTCTCTTATATACTCATGCAGCTCCACACACACAAACACTTATATATATATATATATATATATATGTACACTCATCCATCGTATACATTACCACATCTTGAAATTCCTTCCAGGAATGTGACTGATCACATGACCTGAAAGGTTCAATGGCTAATCAACAACTTTGTTTGATTGGGACCCTATCCATGCCACCTCACATATCAGGAGTGTCGTTCTTCTTTTCATAAAGAGGTCCAAGGGCTAGTCTTGCAGAAGTTTTTTCAGCTACACAGGATGCGCAACATCCGTGCAAGTCCTGGTGACTTTCTCCCCTGCACTGCACCGATCAGATAGATCAGTGTGGGGCAGGAGAAAGGAGAACAGTTCTTTCAGTGATCATGAAGGATGCTGTCAGTGTTTTCCTCCATCAGAATAAGCAGCCTCTAGACTGTAAGAAACACACACATTTTAACATCATTTTGATTGTCTAAAATTTACTGCAGCTAAAAATTACATTTGGTTTACAATGCATTTTGCCAGATATGTTGTCACTTGTCAAAGCTAAGAATTTTACATGCTGGGTTTTTTTATGGCACATTTAGCACTGATAAGTTGTCACACTCTTGCTTAATATGTTAACATTCTGTCTGTAAACTGTATATGCATAGCTACCTTTTTGAAGCAATATTGAGATTTACTTAAGAACGTGGGGCCCAATAAATACCATCAATGGTGCCCAGTCCAAGAGATGGTGGATCCTATAGGTAGACACCACCTCATCATGCACTAAAACTTACTAAAAAAAAAAAAGATGTGAAGTTCACACATATAGAAGATGGACATTTTGTGAATACATATTACACGTATTGTAAAATAGATAGAGCTCATATGTAGAATTTGTTTGATAAACTTTCCTACTACTTTGTCTAAATTAGAAGCAAATTGGTTGAACATTACTTCTACCTAAAATGGCAGAAAACGCACCTATCTTGGTGATGGACAGGACAGCTAGAGGGGATATGGAGGAGGCTGTTATTTTTTTTTTAATAGGTGTACTTTCACCAATTTGCTGATAATTCATTGAAAGTAGATGATCGGTACAATTGCTGCCAATGCATTTTTTAAAGCTGTATTGTCATGAGTCAAATTTGATCATGTTAGGTTCTTGCATAGGTCCTATAGCATTGATAAGTTTCCACCCTCTTTCCTACACACACATCTCTCCTGCATACACACAACTCTACTACTATCACACACGCAATTTTCCGAAATACACACACAACTCTCCTCCATACACAAACACAGTTCTAACACATATAGCTTTTCTACAGCTTTGAAGTATGCACTCACACCTCTGTTACATACACGCACTGTTTTGCTACATACTTGTACACAGCTTTCTTACATACACCAACAGCTCTCTTATATACTCATGCAGCTCCACACACACAAACACTTATATATATATATATATATATATATGTACACTCATCCATCGTATACATTACCACATCTTGAAATTCCTTCCAGGAATGTGACTGATCACATGACCTGAAAGGTTCAATGGCTAATCAACAACTTTGTTTGATTGGGACCCTATCCATGCCACCTCACATATCAGGAGTGTCGTTCTTCTTTTCATAAAGAGGTCCAAGGGCTAGTCTTGCAGAAGTTTTTTCAGCTACACAGGATGCGCAACATCCGTGCAAGTCCTGGTGACTTTCTCCCCTGCACTGCACCGATCAGATAGATCAGTGTGGGGCAGGAGAAAGGAGAACAGTTCTTTCAGTGATCATGAAGGATGCTGTCAGTGTTTTCCTCCATCAGAATAAGCAGCCTCTAGACTGTAAGAAACACACACATTTTAACATCATTTTGATTGTCTAAAATTTACTGCAGCTAAAAATTACATTTGGTTTACAATGCATTTTGCCAGATATGTTGTCACTTGTCAAAGCTAAGAATTTTACATGCTGGGTTTTTTTATGGCACATTTAGCACTGATAAGTTGTCACACTCTTGCTTAATATGTTAACATTCTGTCTGTAAACTGTATATGCATAGCTACCTTTTTGAAGCAATATTGAGATTTACTTAAGAACGTGGGGCCCAATAAATACCATCAATGGTGCCCAGTCCAAGAGATGGTGGATCCTATAGGTAGACACCACCTCATCATGCACTAAAACTTACTAAAAAAAAAAAAGATGTGAAGTTCACACATATAGAAGATGGACATTTTGTGAATACATATTACACGTATTGTAAAATAGATAGAGCTCATATGTAGAGTTTGTTGGATAAACTTTCCTACTACTTTGTCTAAATTAGAAGCAAATTGGTTGAACATTACTTCTACCTAAAATGGCAGAAAACGCACCTATCTTGGTGATGTACAGGACAGCTAGAGGGGATATGGAGGAGGCTGTTATTTTTTTTTTAATAGGTGTACTTTCACCAATTTGCTGATAATTCATTGAAAGTAGATGATCGGTACAATTGCTGCCAATGCATTTTTTAAAGCTGTATTGTCATGAGTCAAATTTGATCATGTTAGGTTCTTGCATAGGTCCTATAGCATTGATAAGTTTCCACCCTCTTTCCTACACACACATCTCTCCTGCATACACACAACTCTACTACTATCACACACGCAATTTTCCGAAATACACACACAACTCTCCTCCATACACAAACACAGTTCTAACACATATAGCTTTTCTACAGCTTTGAAGTATGCACTCACACCTCTGTTACATACACGCACTGTTTTGCTACATACTTGTACACAGCTTTCTTACATACACCAACAGCTCTCTTATATACTCATGCAGCTCCACACACACAAACACTTATATATATATATATATATATATATGTACACTCATCCATCGTATACATTACCACATCTTGAAATTCCTTCCAGGAATGTGACTGATCACATGACCTGAAAGGTTCAATGGCTAATCAACAACTTTGTTTGATTGGGACCCTATCCATGCCACCTCACATATCAGGAGTGTCGTTCTTCTTTTCATAAAGAGGTCCAAGGGCTAGTCTTGCAGAAGTTTTTTCAGCTACACAGGATGCGCAACATCCGTGCAAGTCCTGGTGACTTTCTCCCCTGCACTGCACCGATCAGATAGATCAGTGTGGGGCAGGAGAAAGGAGAACAGTTCTTTCAGTGATCATGAAGGATGCTGTCAGTGTTTTCCTCCATCAGAATAAGCAGCCTCTAGACTGTAAGAAACACACACATTTTAACATCATTTTGATTGTCTAAAATTTACTGCAGCTAAAAATTACATTTGGTTTACAATGCATTTTGCCAGATATGTTGTCACTTGTCAAAGCTAAGAATTTTACATGCTGGGTTTTTTTATGGCACATTTAGCACTGATAAGTTGTCACACTCTTGCTTAATATGTTAACATTCTGTCTGTAAACTGTATATGCATAGCTACCTTTTTGAAGCAATATTGAGATTTACTTAAGAACGTGGGGCCCAATAAATACCATCAATGGTGCCCAGTCCAAGAGATGGTGGATCCTATAGGTAGACACCACCTCATCATGCACTAAAACTTACTAAAAAAAAAAAAGATGTGAAGTTCACACATATAGAAGATGGACATTTTGTGAATACATATTACACGTATTGTAAAATAGATAGAGCTCATATGTAGAGTTTGTTTGATAAACTTTCCTACTACTTTGTCTAAATTAGAAGCAAATTGGTTGAACATTACTTCTACCTAAAATGGCAGAAAACGCACCTATCTTGGTGATGGACAGGACAGCTAGAGGGGATATGGAGGAGGCTGTTATTTTTTTTTTAATAGGTGTACTTTCACCAATTTGCTGATAATTCATTGAAAGTAGATGATCGGTACAATTGCTGCCAATGCATTTTTTAAAGCTGTATTGTCATGAGTCAAATTTGATCATGTTAGGTTCTTGCATAGGTCCTATAGCATTGATAAGTTTCCACCCTCTTTCCTACACACACATCTCTCCTGCATACACACAACTCTACTACTATCACACACGCAATTTTCCGAAATACACACACAACTCTCCTCCATACACAAACACAGTTCTAACACATATAGCTTTTCTACAGCTTTGAAGTATGCACTCACACCTCTGTTACATACACGCACTGTTTTGCTACATACTTGTACACAGCTTTCTTACATACACCAACAGCTCTCTTATATACTCATGCAGCTCCACACACACAAACACTTATATATATATATATATATATATATGTACACTCATCCATCGTATACATTACCACATCTTGAAATTCCTTCCAGGAATGTGACTGATCACATGACCTGAAAGGTTCAATGGCTAATCAACAACTTTGTTTGATTGGGACCCTATCCATGCCACCTCACATATCAGGAGTGTCGTTCTTCTTTTCATAAAGAGGTCCAAGGGCTAGTCTTGCAGAAGTTTTTTCAGCTACACAGGATGCGCAACATCCGTGCAAGTCCTGGTGACTTTCTCCCCTGCACTGCACCGATCAGATAGATCAGTGTGGGGCAGGAGAAAGGAGAACAGTTCTTTCAGTGATCATGAAGGATGCTGTCAGTGTTTTCCTCCATCAGAATAAGCAGCCTCTAGACTGTAAGAAACACACACATTTTAACATCATTTTGATTGTCTAAAATTTACTGCAGCTAAAAATTACATTTGGTTTACAATGCATTTTGCCAGATATGTTGTCACTTGTCAAAGCTAAGAATTTTACATGCTGGGTTTTTTTATGGCACATTTAGCACTGATAAGTTGTCACACTCTTGCTTAATATGTTAACATTCTGTCTGTAAACTGTATATGCATAGCTACCTTTTTGAAGCAATATTGAGATTTACTTAAGAACGTGGGGCCCAATAAATACCATCAATGGTGCCCAGTCCAAGAGATGGTGGATCCTATAGGTAGACACCACCTCATCATGCACTAAAACTTACTAAAAAAAAAAAAGATGTGAAGTTCACACATATAGAAGATGGACATTTTGTGAATACATATTACACGTATTGTAAAATAGATAGAGCTCATATGTAGAGTTTGTTGGATAAACTTTCCTACTACTTTGTCTAAATTAGAAGCAAATTGGTTGAACATTACTTCTACCTAAAATGGCAGAAAACGCACCTATCTTGGTGATGTACAGGACAGCTAGAGGGGATATGGAGGAGGCTGTTATTTTTTTTTTAATAGGTGTACTTTCACCAATTTGCTGATAATTCATTGAAAGTAGATGATCGGTACAATTGCTGCCAATGCATTTTTTAAAGCTGTATTGTCATGAGTCAAATTTGATCATGTTAGGTTCTTGCATAGGTCCTATAGCATTGATAAGTTTCCACCCTCTTTCCTACACACACATCTCTCCTGCATACACACAACTCTACTACTATCACACACGCAATTTTCCGAAATACACACACAACTCTCCTCCATACACAAACACAGTTCTAACACATATAGCTTTTCTACAGCTTTGAAGTATGCACTCACACCTCTGTTACATACACGCACTGTTTTGCTACATACTTGTACACAGCTTTCTTACATACACCAACAGCTCTCTTATATACTCATGCAGCTCCACACACACAAACACTTATATATATATATATATATATATATGTACACTCATCCATCGTATACATTACCACATCTTGAAATTCCTTCCAGGAATGTGACTGATCACATGACCTGAAAGGTTCAATGGCTAATCAACAACTTTGTTTGATTGGGACCCTATCCATGCCACCTCACATATCAGGAGTGTCGTTCTTCTTTTCATAAAGAGGTCCAAGGGCTAGTCTTGCAGAAGTTTTTTCAGCTACACAGGATGCGCAACATCCGTGCAAGTCCTGGTGACTTTCTCCCCTGCACTGCACCGATCAGATAGATCAGTGTGGGGCAGGAGAAAGGAGAACAGTTCTTTCAGTGATCATGAAGGATGCTGTCAGTGTTTTCCTCCATCAGAATAAGCAGCCTCTAGACTGTAAGAAACACACACATTTTAACATCATTTTGATTGTCTAAAATTTACTGCAGCTAAAAATTACATTTGGTTTACAATGCATTTTGCCAGATATGTTGTCACTTGTCAAAGCTAAGAATTTTACATGCTGGGTTTTTTTATGGCACATTTAGCACTGATAAGTTGTCACACTCTTGCTTAATATGTTAACATTCTGTCTGTAAACTGTATATGCATAGCTACCTTTTTGAAGCAATATTGAGATTTACTTAAGAACGTGGGGCCCAATAAATACCATCAATGGTGCCCAGTCCAAGAGATGGTGGATCCTATAGGTAAACACCACCTCATCATGCACTAAAACTTACTAAAAAAAAAAAAGATGTGAAGTTCACACATATAGAAGATGGACATTTTGTGAATACATATTACACGTATTGTAAAATAGATAGAGCTCATATGTAGAGTTTGTTTGATAAACTTTCCTACTACTTTGTCTAAATTAGAAGCAAATTGGTTGAACATTACTTCTACCTAAAATGGCAGAAAACGCACCTATCTTGGTGATGGACAGGACAGCTAGAGGGGATATGGAGGAGGCTGTTATTTTTTTTTTAATAGGTGTACTTTCACCAATTTGCTGATAATTCATTGAAAGTAGATGATCGGTACAATTGCTGCCAATGCATTTTTTAAAGCTGTATTGTCATGAGTCAAATTTGATCATGTTAGGTTCTTGCATAGGTCCTATAGCATTGATAAGTTTCCACCCTCTTTCCTACACACACATCTCTCCTGCATACACACAACTCTACTACTATCACACACGCAATTTTCCGAAATACACACACAACTCTCCTCCATACACAAACACAGTTCTAACACATATAGCTTTTCTACAGCTTTGAAGTATGCACTCACACCTCTGTTACATACACGCACTGTTTTGCTACATACTTGTACACAGCTTTCTTACATACACCAACAGCTCTCTTATATACTCATGCAGCTCCACACACACAAACACTTATATATATATATATATATATATGTACACTCATCCATCGTATACATTACCACATCTTGAAATTCCTTCCAGGAATGTGACTGATCACATGACCTGAAAGGTTCAATGGCTAATCAACAACTTTGTTTGATTGGGACCCTATCCATGCCACCTCACATATCAGGAGTGTCGTTCTTCTTTTCATAAAGAGGTCCAAGGGCTAGTCTTGCAGAAGTTTTTTCAGCTACACAGGATGCGCAACATCCGTGCAAGTCCTGGTGACTTTCTCCCCTGCACTGCACCGATCAGATAGATCAGTGTGGGGCAGGAGAAAGGAGAACAGTTCTTTCAGTGATCATGAAGGATGCTGTCAGTGTTTTCCTCCATCAGAATAAGCAGCCTCTAGACTGTAAGAAACACACACATTTTAACATCATTTTGATTGTCTAAAATTTACTGCAGCTAAAAATTACATTTGGTTTACAATGCATTTTGCCAGATATGTTGTCACTTGTCAAAGCTAAGAATTTTACATGCTGGGTTTTTTTATGGCACATTTAGCACTGATAAGTTGTCACACTCTTGCTTAATATGTTAACATTCTGTCTGTAAACTGTATATGCATAGCTACCTTTTTGAAGCAATATTGAGATTTACTTAAGAACGTGGGGCCCAATAAATACCATCAATGGTGCCCAGTCCAAGAGATGGTGGATCCTATAGGTAAACACCACCTCATCATGCACTAAAACTTACTAAAAAAAAAAAAGATGTGAAGTTCACACATATAGAAGATGGACATTTTGTGAATACATATTACACGTATTGTAAAATAGATAGAGCTCATATGTAGAGTTTGTTTGATAAACTTTCCTACTACTTTGTCTAAATTAGAAGCAAATTGGTTGAACATTACTTCTACCTAAAATGGCAGAAAACGCACCTATCTTGGTGATGGACAGGACAGCTAGAGGGGATATGGAGGAGGCTGTTATTTTTTTTTTAATAGGTGTACTTTCACCAATTTGCTGATAATTCATTGAAAGTAGATGATCGGTACAATTGCTGCCAATGCATTTTTTAAAGCTGTATTGTCATGAGTCAAATTTGATCATGTTAGGTTCTTGCATAGGTCCTATAGCATTGATAAGTTTCCACCCTCTTTCCTACACACACATCTCTCCTGCATACACACAACTCTACTACTATCACACACGCAATTTTCCGAAATACACACACAACTCTCCTCCATACACAAACACAGTTCTAACACATATAGCTTTTCTACAGCTTTGAAGTATGCACTCACACCTCTGTTACATACACGCACTGTTTTGCTACATACTTGTACACAGCTTTCTTACATACACCAACAGCTCTCTTATATACTCATGCAGCTCCACACACACAAACACTTATATATATATATATATATATATATATATGTACACTCATCCATCGTATACATTACCACATCTTGAAATTCCTTCCAGGAATGTGACTGATCACATGACCTGAAAGGTTCAATGGCTAATCAACAACTTTGTTTGATTGGGACCCTATCCATGCCACCTCACATATCAGGAGTGTCGTTCTTCTTTTCATAAAGAGGTCCAAGGGCTAGTCTTGCAGAAGTTTTTTCAGCTACACAGGATGCGCAACATCCGTGCAAGTCCTGGTGACTTTCTCCCCTGCACTGCACCGATCAGATAGATCAGTGTGGGGCAGGAGAAAGGAGAACAGTTCTTTCAGTGATCATGAAGGATGCTGTCAGTGTTTTCCTCCATCAGAATAAGCAGCCTCTAGACTGTAAGAAACACACACATTTTAACATCATTTTGATTGTCTAAAATTTACTGCAGCTAAAAATTACATTTGGTTTACAATGCATTTTGCCAGATATGTTGTCACTTGTCAAAGCTAAGAATTTTACATGCTGGGTTTTTTTATGGCACATTTAGCACTGATAAGTTGTCACACTCTTGCTTAATATGTTAACATTCTGTCTGTAAACTGTATATGCATAGCTACCTTTTTGAAGCAATATTGAGATTTACTTAAGAACGTGGGGCCCAATAAATACCATCAATGGTGCCCAGTCCAAGAGATGGTGGATCCTATAGGTAAACACCACCTCATCATGCACTAAAACTTACTAAAAAAAAAAAAGATGTGAAGTTCACACATATAGAAGATGGACATTTTGTGAATACATATTACACGTATTGTAAAATAGATAGAGCTCATATGTAGAGTTTGTTTGATAAACTTTCCTACTACTTTGTCTAAATTAGAAGCAAATTGGTTGAACATTACTTCTACCTAAAATGGCAGAAAACGCACCTATCTTGGTGATGGACAGGACAGCTAGAGGGGATATGGAGGAGGCTGTTATTTTTTTTTTAATAGGTGTACTTTCACCAATTTGCTGATAATTCATTGAAAGTAGATGATCGGTACAATTGCTGCCAATGCATTTTTTAAAGCTGTATTGTCATGAGTCAAATTTGATCATGTTAGGTTCTTGCATAGGTCCTATAGCATTGATAAGTTTCCACCCTCTTTCCTACACACACATCTCTCCTGCATACACACAACTCTACTACTATCACACACGCAATTTTCCGAAATACACACACAACTCTCCTCCATACACAAACACAGTTCTAACACATATAGCTTTTCTACAGCTTTGAAGTATGCACTCACACCTGTTACATACACGCACTGTTTTGCTACATACTTGTACACAGCTTTCTTACATACACCAACAGCTCTCTTATATACTCATGCAGCTCCACACACACAAACACTTATATATATATATATATATATATATGTACACTCATCCATCGTATACATTACCACATCTTGAAATTCCTTCCAGGAATGTGACTGATCACATGACCTGAAAGGTTCAATGGCTAATCAACAACTTTGTTTGATTGGGACCCTATCCATGCCACCTCACATATCAGGAGTGTCGTTCTTCTTTTCATAAAGAGGTCCAAGGGCTAGTCTTGCAGAAGTTTTTTCAGCTACACAGGATGCGCAACATCCGTGCAAGTCCTGGTGACTTTCTCCCCTGCACTGCACCGATCAGATAGATCAGTGTGGGGCAGGAGAAAGGAGAACAGTTCTTTCAGTGATCATGAAGGATGCTGTCAGTGTTTTCCTCCATCAGAATAAGCAGCCTCTAGACTGTAAGAAACACACACATTTTAACATCATTTTGATTGTCTAAAATTTACTGCAGCTAAAAATTACATTTGGTTTACAATGCATTTTGCCAGATATGTTGTCACTTGTCAAAGCTAAGAATTTTACATGCTGGGTTTTTTTATGGCACATTTAGCACTGATAAGTTGTCACACTCTTGCTTAATATGTTAACATTCTGTCTGTAAACTGTATATGCATAGCTACCTTTTTGAAGCAATATTGAGATTTACTTAAGAACGTGGGGCCCAATAAATACCATCAATGGTGCCCAGTCCAAGAGATGGTGGATCCTATAGGTAGACACCACCTCATCATGCACTAAAACTTACTAAAAAAAAAAAAGATGTGAAGTTCACACATATAGAAGATGGACATTTTGTGAATACATATTACACGTATTGTAAAACAGATAGAGCTCATATGTAGAGTTTGTTGGATAAACTTTCCTACTACTTTGTCTAAATTAGAAGCAAATTGGTTGAACATTACTTCTACCTAAAATGGCAGAAAACGCACCTATCTTGGTGATGGACAGGACAGCTAGAGGGGATATGGAGGAGGCTGTTATTTTTTTTTTAATAGGTGTACTTTCACCAATTTGCTGATAATTCATTGAAAGTAGATGATCGGTACAATTGCTGCCAATGCATTTTTTAAAGCTGTATTGTCATGAGTCAAATTTGATCATGTTAGGTTCTTGCATAGGTCCTATAGCATTGATAAGTTTCCACCCTCTTTCCTACACACACATCTCTCCTGCATACACACAACTCTACTACTATCACACACGCAATTTTCCGAAATACACACACAACTCTCCTCCATACACAAACACAGTTCTAACACATATAGCTTTTCTACAGCTTTGAAGTATGCACTCACACCTCTGTTACATACACGCACTGTTTTGCTACATACTTGTACACAGCTTTCTTACATACACCAACAGCTCTCTTATATACTCATGCAGCTCCACACACACAAACACTTATATATATATATATATATATATATATGTACACTCATCCATCGTATACATTACCACATCTTGAAATTCCTTCCAGGAATGTGACTGATCACATGACCTGAAAGGTTCAATGGCTAATCAACAACTTTGTTTGATTGGGACCCTATCCATGCCACCTCACATATCAGGAGTGTCGTTCTTCTTTTCATAAAGAGGTCCAAGGGCTAGTCTTGCAGAAGTTTTTTCAGCTACACAGGATGCGCAACATCCGTGCAAGTCCTGGTGACTTTCTCCCCTGCACTGCACCGATCAGATAGATCAGTGTGGGGCAGGAGAAAGGAGAACAGTTCTTTCAGTGATCATGAAGGATGCTGTCAGTGTTTTCCTCCATCAGAATAAGCAGCCTCTAGACTGTAAGAAACACACACATTTTAACATCATTTTGATTGTCTAAAATTTACTGCAGCTAAAAATTACATTTGGTTTACAATGCATTTTGCCAGATATGTTGTCACTTGTCAAAGCTAAGAATTTTACATGCTGGGTTTTTTTATGGCACATTTAGCACTGATAAGTTGTCACACTCTTGCTTAATATGTTAACATTCTGTCTGTAAACTGTATATGCATAGCTACCTTTTTGAAGCAATATTGAGATTTACTTAAGAACGTGGGGCCCAATAAATACCATCAATGGTGCCCAGTCCAAGAGATGGTGGATCCTATAGGTAGACACCACCTCATCATGCACTAAAACTTACTAAAAAAAAAAAAGATGTGAAGTTCACACATATAGAAGATGGACATTTTGTGAATACATATTACACGTATTGTAAAACAGATAGAGCTCATATGTAGAGTTTGTTGGATAAACTTTCCTACTACTTTGTCTAAATTAGAAGCAAATTGGTTGAACATTACTTCTACCTAAAATGGCAGAAAACGCACCTATCTTGGTGATGGACAGGACAGCTAGAGGGGATATGGAGGAGGCTGTTATTTTTTTAATAGGTGTACTTTCACCAATTTGCTGATAATTCATTGAAAGTAGATGATCGGTACAATTGCTGCCAATGCATTTTTTAAAGCTGTATTGTCATGAGTCAAATTTGATCATGTTAGGTTCTTGCATAGGTCCTATAGCATTGATAAGTTTCCACCCTCTTTCCTACACACACATCTCTCCTGCATACACACAACTCTACTACTATCACACACACAATTTTCCGAAATACACACACAACTCTCCTCCATACACAAACACAGTTCTAACACATATAGCTTTTCTACAGCTTTGAAGTATGCACTCACACCTCTGTTACATACACGCACTGTTTTGCTACATACTTGTACACAGCTTTCTTACATACACCAACAGCTCTCTTATATACTCATGCAGCTCCACACACACAAACACTTATATATATATATATATATATATATGTACACTCATCCATCGTATACATTACCACATCTTGAAATTCCTTCCAGGAATGTGACTGATCACATGACCTGAAAGGTTCAATGGCTAATCAACAACTTTGTTTGATTGGGACCCTATCCATGCCACCTCACATATCAGGAGTGTCGTTCTTCTTTTCATAAAGAGGTCCAAGGGCTAGTCTTGCAGAAGTTTTTTCAGCTACACAGGATGCGCAACATCCGTGCAAGTCCTGGTGACTTTCTCCCCTGCACTGCACCGATCAGATAGATCAGTGTGGGGCAGGAGAAAGGAGAACAGTTCTTTCAGTGATCATGAAGGATGCTGTCAGTGTTTTCCTCCATCAGAATAAGCAGCCTCTAGACTGTAAGAAACACACACATTTTAACATCATTTTGATTGTCTAAAATTTACTGCAGCTAAAAATTACATTTGGTTTACAATGCATTTTGCCAGATATGTTGTCACTTGTCAAAGCTAAGAATTTTACATGCTGGGTTTTTTTATGGCACATTTAGCACTGATAAGTTGTCACACTCTTGCTTAATATGTTAACATTCTGTCTGTAAACTGTATATGCATAGCTACCTTTTTGAAGCAATATTGAGATTTACTTAAGAACGTGGGGCCCAATAAATACCATCAATGGTGCCCAGTCCAAGAGATGGTGGATCCTATAGGTAAACACCACCTCATCATGCACTAAAACTTACTAAAAAAAAAAAAGATGTGAAGTTCACACATATAGAAGATGGACATTTTGTGAATACATATTACACGTATTGTAAAATAGATAGAGCTCATATGTAGAGTTTGTTTGATAAACTTTCCTACTACTTTGTCTAAATTAGAAGCAAATTGGTTGAACATTACTTCTACCTAAAATGGCAGAAAACGCACCTATCTTGGTGATGGACAGGACAGCTAGAGGGGATATGGAGGAGGCTGTTATTTTTTTTTTAATAGGTGTACTTTCACCAATTTGCTGATAATTCATTGAAAGTAGATGATCGGTACAATTGCTGCCAATGCATTTTTTAAAGCTGTATTGTCATGAGTCAAATTTGATCATGTTAGGTTCTTGCATAGGTCCTATAGCATTGATAAGTTTCCACCCTCTTTCCTACACACACATCTCTCCTGCATACACACAACTCTACTACTATCACACACGCAATTTTCCGAAATACACACACAACTCTCCTCCATACACAAACACAGTTCTAACACATATAGCTTTTCTACAGCTTTGAAGTATGCACTCACACCTCTGTTACATACACGCACTGTTTTGCTACATACTTGTACACAGCTTTCTTACATACACCAACAGCTCTCTTATATACTCATGCAGCTCCACACACACAAACACTTATATATATATATATATATATATATATATATATATATATATGTACACTCATCCATCGTATACATTACCACATCTTGAAATTCCTTCCAGGAATGTGACTGATCACATGACCTGAAAGGTTCAATGGCTAATCAACAACTTTGTTTGATTGGGACCCTATCCATGCCACCTCACATATCAGGAGTGTCGTTCTTCTTTTCATAAAGAGGTCCAAGGGCTAGTCTTGCAGAAGTTTTTTCAGCTACACAGGATGCGCAACATCCGTGCAAGTCCTGGTGACTTTCTCCCCTGCACTGCACCGATCAGATAGATCAGTGTGGGGCAGGAGAAAGGAGAACAGTTCTTTCAGTGATCATGAAGGATGCTGTCAGTGTTTTCCTCCATCAGAATAAGCAGCCTCTAGACTGTAAGAAACACACACATTTTAACATCATTTTGATTGTCTAAAATTTACTGCAGCTAAAAATTACATTTGGTTTACAATGCATTTTGCCAGATATGTTGTCACTTGTCAAAGCTAAGAATTTTACATGCTGGGTTTTTTTATGGCACATTTAGCACTGATAAGTTGTCACACTCTTGCTTAATATGTTAACATTCTGTCTGTAAACTGTATATGCATAGCTACCTTTTTGAAGCAATATTGAGATTTACTTAAGAACGTGGGGCCCAATAAATACCATCAATGGTGCCCAGTCCAAGAGATGGTGGATCCTATAGGTAGACACCACCTCATCATGCACTAAAACTTACTAAAAAAAAAAAAGATGTGAAGTTCACACATATAGAAGATGGACATTTTGTGAATACATATTACACGTATTGTAAAACAGATAGAGCTCATATGTAGAGTTTGTTGGATAAACTTTCCTACTACTTTGTCTAAATTAGAAGCAAATTGGTTGAACATTACTTCTACCTAAAATGGCAGAAAACGCACCTATCTTGGTGATGGACAGGACAGCTAGAGGGGATATGGAGGAGGCTGTTATTTTTTTTTTAATAGGTGTACTTTCACCAATTTGCTGATAATTCATTGAAAGTAGATGATCGGTACAATTGCTGCCAATGCATTTTTTAAAGCTGTATTGTCATGAGTCAAATTTGATCATGTTAGGTTCTTGCATAGGTCCTATAGCATTGATAAGTTTCCACCCTCTTTCCTACACACACATCTCTCCTGCATACACACAACTCTACTACTATCACACACGCAATTTTCCGAAATACACACACAACTCTCCTCCATACACAAACACAGTTCTAACACATATAGCTTTTCTACAGCTTTGAAGTATGCACTCACACCTCTGTTACATACACGCACTGTTTTGCTACATACTTGTACACAGCTTTCTTACATACACCAACAGCTCTCTTATATACTCATGCAGCTCCACACACACAAACACTTATATATATATATATATATATATATATGTACACTCATCCATCGTATACATTACCACATCTTGAAATTCCTTCCAGGAATGTGA
Source organism: Phyllobates terribilis (assembly GCF_046119375.1). Taxonomy (NCBI): domain Eukaryota; kingdom Metazoa; phylum Chordata; class Amphibia; order Anura; family Dendrobatidae; genus Phyllobates; species Phyllobates terribilis. The sequence continues at coordinate 56,048 of NW_027364843.1, forward strand.
CTGATCACATGACCTGAAAGGTTCAATGGCTAATCAACAACTTTGTTTGATTGGGACCCTATCCATGCCACCTCACATATCAGGAGTGTCGTTCTTCTTTTCATAAAGAGGTCCAAGGGCTAGTCTTGCAGAAGTTTTTTCAGCTACACAGGATGCGCAACATCCGTGCAAGTCCTGGTGACTTTCTCCCCTGCACTGCACCGATCAGATAGATCAGTGTGGGGCAGGAGAAAGGAGAACAGTTCTTTCAGTGATCATGAAGGATGCTGTCAGTGTTTTCCTCCATCAGAATAAGCAGCCTCTAGACTGTAAGAAACACACACATTTTAACATCATTTTGATTGTCTAAAATTTACTGCAGCTAAAAATTACATTTGGTTTACAATGCATTTTGCCAGATATGTTGTCACTTGTCAAAGCTAAGAATTTTACATGCTGGGTTTTTTTATGGCACATTTAGCACTGATAAGTTGTCACACTCTTGCTTAATATGTTAACATTCTGTCTGTAAACTGTATATGCATAGCTACCTTTTTGAAGCAATATTGAGATTTACTTAAGAACGTGGGGCCCAATAAATACCATCAATGGTGCCCAGTCCAAGAGATGGTGGATCCTATAGGTAGACACCACCTCATCATGCACTAAAACTTACTAAAAAAAAAAAAGATGTGAAGTTCACACATATAGAAGATGGACATTTTGTGAATACATATTACACGTATTGTAAAACAGATAGAGCTCATATGTAGAGTTTGTTGGATAAACTTTCCTACTACTTTGTCTAAATTAGAAGCAAATTGGTTGAACATTACTTCTACCTAAAATGGCAGAAAACGCACCTATCTTGGTGATGGACAGGACAGCTAGAGGGGATATGGAGGAGGCTGTTATTTTTTTTTTAATAGGTGTACTTTCACCAATTTGCTGATAATTCATTGAAAGTAGATGATCGGTACAATTGCTGCCAATGCATTTTTTAAAGCTGTATTGTCATGAGTCAAATTTGATCATGTTAGGTTCTTGCATAGGTCCTATAGCATTGATAAGTTTCCACCCTCTTTCCTACACACACATCTCTCCTGCATACACACAACTCTACTACTATCACACACGCAATTTTCCGAAATACACACACAACTCTCCTCCATACACAAACACAGTTCTAACACATATAGCTTTTCTACAGCTTTGAAGTATGCACTCACACCTCTGTTACATACACGCACTGTTTTGCTACATACTTGTACACAGCTTTCTTACATACACCAACAGCTCTCTTATATACTCATGCAGCTCCACACACACAAACACTTATATATATATATATATATATATATATATGTACACTCATCCATCGTATACATTACCACATCTTGAAATTCCTTCCAGGAATGTGACTGATCACATGACCTGAAAGGTTCAATGGCTAATCAACAACTTTGTTTGATTGGGACCCTATCCATGCCACCTCACATATCAGGAGTGTCGTTCTTCTTTTCATAAAGAGGTCCAAGGGCTAGTCTTGCAGAAGTTTTTTCAGCTACACAGGATGCGCAACATCCGTGCAAGTCCTGGTGACTTTCTCCCCTGCACTGCACCGATCAGATAGATCAGTGTGGGGCAGGAGAAAGGAGAACAGTTCTTTCAGTGATCATGAAGGATGCTGTCAGTGTTTTCCTCCATCAGAATAAGCAGCCTCTAGACTGTAAGAAACACACACATTTTAACATCATTTTGATTGTCTAAAATTTACTGCAGCTAAAAATTACATTTGGTTTACAATGCATTTTGCCAGATATGTTGTCACTTGTCAAAGCTAAGAATTTTACATGCTGGGTTTTTTTATGGCACATTTAGCACTGATAAGTTGTCACACTCTTGCTTAATATGTTAACATTCTGTCTGTAAACTGTATATGCATAGCTACCTTTTTGAAGCAATATTGAGATTTACTTAAGAACGTGGGGCCCAATAAATACCATCAATGGTGCCCAGTCCAAGAGATGGTGGATCCTATAGGTAGACACCACCTCATCATGCACTAAAACTTACTAAAAAAAAAAAAGATGTGAAGTTCACACATATAGAAGATGGACATTTTGTGAATACATATTACACGTATTGTAAAACAGATAGAGCTCATATGTAGAGTTTGTTGGATAAACTTTCCTACTACTTTGTCTAAATTAGAAGCAAATTGGTTGAACATTACTTCTACCTAAAATGGCAGAAAACGCACCTATCTTGGTGATGGACAGGACAGCTAGAGGGGATATGGAGGAGGCTGTTATTTTTTTTTTAATAGGTGTACTTTCACCAATTTGCTGATAATTCATTGAAAGTAGATGATCGGTACAATTGCTGCCAATGCATTTTTTAAAGCTGTATTGTCATGAGTCAAATTTGATCATGTTAGGTTCTTGCATAGGTCCTATAGCATTGATAAGTTTCCACCCTCTTTCCTACACACACATCTCTCCTGCATACACACAACTCTACTACTATCACACACGCAATTTTCCGAAATACACACACAACTCTCCTCCATACACAAACACAGTTCTAACACATATAGCTTTTCTACAGCTTTGAAGTATGCACTCACACCTCTGTTACATACACGCACTGTTTTGCTACATACTTGTACACAGCTTTCTTACATACACCAACAGCTCTCTTATATACTCATGCAGCTCCACACACACAAACACTTATATATATATATATATATATATATATGTACACTCATCCATCGTATACATTACCACATCTTGAAATTCCTTCCAGGAATGTGACTGATCACATGACCTGAAAGGTTCAATGGCTAATCAACAACTTTGTTTGATTGGGACCCTATCCATGCCACCTCACATATCAGGAGTGTCGTTCTTCTTTTCATAAAGAGGTCCAAGGGCTAGTCTTGCAGAAGTTTTTTCAGCTACACAGGATGCGCAACATCCGTGCAAGTCCTGGTGACTTTCTCCCCTGCACTGCACCGATCAGATAGATCAGTGTGGGGCAGGAGAAAGGAGAACAGTTCTTTCAGTGATCATGAAGGATGCTGTCAGTGTTTTCCTCCATCAGAATAAGCAGCCTCTAGACTGTAAGAAACACACACATTTTAACATCATTTTGATTGTCTAAAATTTACTGCAGCTAAAAATTACATTTGGTTTACAATGCATTTTGCCAGATATGTTGTCACTTGTCAAAGCTAAGAATTTTACATGCTGGGTTTTTTTATGGCACATTTAGCACTGATAAGTTGTCACACTCTTGCTTAATATGTTAACATTCTGTCTGTAAACTGTATATGCATAGCTACCTTTTTGAAGCAATATTGAGATTTACTTAAGAACGTGGGGCCCAATAAATACCATCAATGGTGCCCAGTCCAAGAGATGGTGGATCCTATAGGTAGACACCACCTCATCATGCACTAAAACTTACTAAAAAAAAAAAAGATGTGAAGTTCACACATATAGAAGATGGACATTTTGTGAATACATATTACACGTATTGTAAAACAGATAGAGCTCATATGTAGAGTTTGTTGGATAAACTTTCCTACTACTTTGTCTAAATTAGAAGCAAATTGGTTGAACATTACTTCTACCTAAAATGGCAGAAAACGCACCTATCTTGGTGATGGACAGGACAGCTAGAGGGGATATGGAGGAGGCTGTTATTTTTTTAATAGGTGTACTTTCACCAATTTGCTGATAATTCATTGAAAGTAGATGATCGGTACAATTGCTGCCAATGCATTTTTTAAAGCTGTATTGTCATGAGTCAAATTTGATCATGTTAGGTTCTTGCATAGGTCCTATAGCATTGATAAGTTTCCACCCTCTTTCCTACACACACATCTCTCCTGCATACACACAACTCTACTACTATCACACACACAATTTTCCGAAATACACACACAACTCTCCTCCATACACAAACACAGTTCTAACACATATAGCTTTTCTACAGCTTTGAAGTATGCACTCACACCTCTGTTACATACACGCACTGTTTTGCTACATACTTGTACACAGCTTTCTTACATACACCAACAGCTCTCTTATATACTCATGCAGCTCCACACACACAAACACTTATATATATATATATATATATATATGTACACTCATCCATCGTATACATTACCACATCTTGAAATTCCTTCCAGGAATGTGACTGATCACATGACCTGAAAGGTTCAATGGCTAATCAACAACTTTGTTTGATTGGGACCCTATCCATGCCACCTCACATATCAGGAGTGTCGTTCTTCTTTTCATAAAGAGGTCCAAGGGCTAGTCTTGCAGAAGTTTTTTCAGCTACACAGGATGCGCAACATCCGTGCAAGTCCTGGTGACTTTCTCCCCTGCACTGCACCGATCAGATAGATCAGTGTGGGGCAGGAGAAAGGAGAACAGTTCTTTCAGTGATCATGAAGGATGCTGTCAGTGTTTTCCTCCATCAGAATAAGCAGCCTCTAGACTGTAAGAAACACACACATTTTAACATCATTTTGATTGTCTAAAATTTACTGCAGCTAAAAATTACATTTGGTTTACAATGCATTTTGCCAGATATGTTGTCACTTGTCAAAGCTAAGAATTTTACATGCTGGGTTTTTTTATGGCACATTTAGCACTGATAAGTTGTCACACTCTTGCTTAATATGTTAACATTCTGTCTGTAAACTGTATATGCATAGCTACCTTTTTGAAGCAATATTGAGATTTACTTAAGAACGTGGGGCCCAATAAATACCATCAATGGTGCCCAGTCCAAGAGATGGTGGATCCTATAGGTAAACACCACCTCATCATGCACTAAAACTTACTAAAAAAAAAAAAGATGTGAAGTTCACACATATAGAAGATGGACATTTTGTGAATACATATTACACGTATTGTAAAATAGATAGAGCTCATATGTAGAGTTTGTTTGATAAACTTTCCTACTACTTTGTCTAAATTAGAAGCAAATTGGTTGAACATTACTTCTACCTAAAATGGCAGAAAACGCACCTATCTTGGTGATGGACAGGACAGCTAGAGGGGATATGGAGGAGGCTGTTATTTTTTTTTTAATAGGTGTACTTTCACCAATTTGCTGATAATTCATTGAAAGTAGATGATCGGTACAATTGCTGCCAATGCATTTTTTAAAGCTGTATTGTCATGAGTCAAATTTGATCATGTTAGGTTCTTGCATAGGTCCTATAGCATTGATAAGTTTCCACCCTCTTTCCTACACACACATCTCTCCTGCATACACACAACTCTACTACTATCACACACGCAATTTTCCGAAATACACACACAACTCTCCTCCATACACAAACACAGTTCTAACACATATAGCTTTTCTACAGCTTTGAAGTATGCACTCACACCTCTGTTACATACACGCACTGTTTTGCTACATACTTGTACACAGCTTTCTTACATACACCAACAGCTCTCTTATATACTCATGCAGCTCCACACACACAAACACTTATATATATATATATATATATATATATATATATATATATATATGTACACTCATCCATCGTATACATTACCACATCTTGAAATTCCTTCCAGGAATGTGACTGATCACATGACCTGAAAGGTTCAATGGCTAATCAACAACTTTGTTTGATTGGGACCCTATCCATGCCACCTCACATATCAGGAGTGTCGTTCTTCTTTTCATAAAGAGGTCCAAGGGCTAGTCTTGCAGAAGTTTTTTCAGCTACACAGGATGCGCAACATCCGTGCAAGTCCTGGTGACTTTCTCCCCTGCACTGCACCGATCAGATAGATCAGTGTGGGGCAGGAGAAAGGAGAACAGTTCTTTCAGTGATCATGAAGGATGCTGTCAGTGTTTTCCTCCATCAGAATAAGCAGCCTCTAGACTGTAAGAAACACACACATTTTAACATCATTTTGATTGTCTAAAATTTACTGCAGCTAAAAATTACATTTGGTTTACAATGCATTTTGCCAGATATGTTGTCACTTGTCAAAGCTAAGAATTTTACATGCTGGGTTTTTTTATGGCACATTTAGCACTGATAAGTTGTCACACTCTTGCTTAATATGTTAACATTCTGTCTGTAAACTGTATATGCATAGCTACCTTTTTGAAGCAATATTGAGATTTACTTAAGAACGTGGGGCCCAATAAATACCATCAATGGTGCCCAGTCCAAGAGATGGTGGATCCTATAGGTAGACACCACCTCATCATGCACTAAAACTTACTAAAAAAAAAAAAGATGTGAAGTTCACACATATAGAAGATGGACATTTTGTGAATACATATTACACGTATTGTAAAACAGATAGAGCTCATATGTAGAGTTTGTTGGATAAACTTTCCTACTACTTTGTCTAAATTAGAAGCAAATTGGTTGAACATTACTTCTACCTAAAATGGCAGAAAACGCACCTATCTTGGTGATGGACAGGACAGCTAGAGGGGATATGGAGGAGGCTGTTATTTTTTTTTTAATAGGTGTACTTTCACCAATTTGCTGATAATTCATTGAAAGTAGATGATCGGTACAATTGCTGCCAATGCATTTTTTAAAGCTGTATTGTCATGAGTCAAATTTGATCATGTTAGGTTCTTGCATAGGTCCTATAGCATTGATAAGTTTCCACCCTCTTTCCTACACACACATCTCTCCTGCATACACACAACTCTACTACTATCACACACGCAATTTTCCGAAATACACACACAACTCTCCTCCATACACAAACACAGTTCTAACACATATAGCTTTTCTACAGCTTTGAAGTATGCACTCACACCTCTGTTACATACACGCACTGTTTTGCTACATACTTGTACACAGCTTTCTTACATACACCAACAGCTCTCTTATATACTCATGCAGCTCCACACACACAAACACTTATATATATATATATATATATATATATGTACACTCATCCATCGTATACATTACCACATCTTGAAATTCCTTCCAGGAATGTGACTGATCACATGACCTGAAAGGTTCAATGGCTAATCAACAACTTTGTTTGATTGGGACCCTATCCATGCCACCTCACATATCAGGAGTGTCGTTCTTCTTTTCATAAAGAGGTCCAAGGGCTAGTCTTGCAGAAGTTTTTTCAGCTACACAGGATGCGCAACATCCGTGCAAGTCCTGGTGACTTTCTCCCCTGCACTGCACCGATCAGATAGATCAGTGTGGGGCAGGAGAAAGGAGAACAGTTCTTTCAGTGATCATGAAGGATGCTGTCAGTGTTTTCCTCCATCAGAATAAGCAGCCTCTAGACTGTAAGAAACACACACATTTTAACATCATTTTGATTGTCTAAAATTTACTGCAGCTAAAAATTACATTTGGTTTACAATGCATTTTGCCAGATATGTTGTCACTTGTCAAAGCTAAGAATTTTACATGCTGGGTTTTTTTATGGCACATTTAGCACTGATAAGTTGTCACACTCTTGCTTAATATGTTAACATTCTGTCTGTAAACTGTATATGCATAGCTACCTTTTTGAAGCAATATTGAGATTTACTTAAGAACGTGGGGCCCAATAAATACCATCAATGGTGCCCAGTCCAAGAGATGGTGGATCCTATAGGTAGACACCACCTCATCATGCACTAAAACTTACTAAAAAAAAAAAAGATGTGAAGTTCACACATATAGAAGATGGACATTTTGTGAATACATATTACACGTATTGTAAAACAGATAGAGCTCATATGTAGAGTTTGTTGGATAAACTTTCCTACTACTTTGTCTAAATTAGAAGCAAATTGGTTGAACATTACTTCTACCTAAAATGGCAGAAAACGCACCTATCTTGGTGATGGACAGGACAGCTAGAGGGGATATGGAGGAGGCTGTTATTTTTTTTTTAATAGGTGTACTTTCACCAATTTGCTGATAATTCATTGAAAGTAGATGATCGGTACAATTGCTGCCAATGCATTTTTTAAAGCTGTATTGTCATGAGTCAAATTTGATCATGTTAGGTTCTTGCATAGGTCCTATAGCATTGATAAGTTTCCACCCTCTTTCCTACACACACATCTCTCCTGCATACACACAACTCTACTACTATCACACACGCAATTTTCCGAAATACACACACAACTCTCCTCCATACACAAACACAGTTCTAACACATATAGCTTTTCTACAGCTTTGAAGTATGCACTCACACCTCTGTTACATACACGCACTGTTTTGCTACATACTTGTACACAGCTTTCTTACATACACCAACAGCTCTCTTATATACTCATGCAGCTCCACACACACAAACACTTATATATATATATATATATATATATATGTACACTCATCCATCGTATACATTACCACATCTTGAAATTCCTTCCAGGAATGTGACTGATCACATGACCTGAAAGGTTCAATGGCTAATCAACAACTTTGTTTGATTGGGACCCTATCCATGCCACCTCACATATCAGGAGTGTCGTTCTTCTTTTCATAAAGAGGTCCAAGGGCTAGTCTTGCAGAAGTTTTTTCAGCTACACAGGATGCGCAACATCCGTGCAAGTCCTGGTGACTTTCTCCCCTGCACTGCACCGATCAGATAGATCAGTGTGGGGCAGGAGAAAGGAGAACAGTTCTTTCAGTGATCATGAAGGATGCTGTCAGTGTTTTCCTCCATCAGAATAAGCAGCCTCTAGACTGTAAGAAACACACACATTTTAACATCATTTTGATTGTCTAAAATTTACTGCAGCTAAAAATTACATTTGGTTTACAATGCATTTTGCCAGATATGTTGTCACTTGTCAAAGCTAAGAATTTTACATGCTGGGTTTTTTTATGGCACATTTAGCACTGATAAGTTGTCACACTCTTGCTTAATATGTTAACATTCTGTCTGTAAACTGTATATGCATAGCTACCTTTTTGAAGCAATATTGAGATTTACTTAAGAACGTGGGGCCCAATAAATACCATCAATGGTGCCCAGTCCAAGAGATGGTGGATCCTATAGGTAGACACCACCTCATCATGCACTAAAACTTACTAAAAAAAAAAAAGATGTGAAGTTCACACATATAGAAGATGGACATTTTGTGAATACATATTACACGTATTGTAAAATAGATAGAGCTCATATGTAGAGTTTGTTTGATAAACTTTCCTACTACTTTGTCTAAATTAGAAGCAAATTGGTTGAACATTACTTCTACCTAAAATGGCAGAAAACGCACCTATCTTGGTGATGGACAGGACAGCTAGAGGGGATATGGAGGAGGCTGTTATTTTTTTTTTAATAGGTGTACTTTCACCAATTTGCTGATAATTCATTGAAAGTAGATGATCGGTACAATTGCTGCCAATGCATTTTTTAAAGCTGTATTGTCATGAGTCAAATTTGATCATGTTAGGTTCTTGCATAGGTCCTATAGCATTGATAAGTTTCCACCCTCTTTCCTACACACACATCTCTCCTGCATACACACAACTCTACTACTATCACACACGCAATTTTCCGAAATACACACACAACTCTCCTCCATACACAAACACAGTTCTAACACATATAGCTTTTCTACAGCTTTGAAGTATGCACTCACACCTCTGTTACATACACGCACTGTTTTGCTACATACTTGTACACAGCTTTCTTACATACACCAACAGCTCTCTTATATACTCATGCAGCTCCACACACACAAACACTTATATATATATATATATATATATGTACACTCATCCATCGTATACATTACCACATCTTGAAATTCCTTCCAGGAATGTGACTGATCACATGACCTGAAAGGTTCAATGGCTAATCAACAACTTTGTTTGATTGGGACCCTATCCATGCCACCTCACATATCAGGAGTGTCGTTCTTCTTTTCATAAAGAGGTCCAAGGGCTAGTCTTGCAGAAGTTTTTTCAGCTACACAGGATGCGCAACATCCGTGCAAGTCCTGGTGACTTTCTCCCCTGCACTGCACCGATCAGATAGATCAGTGTGGGGCAGGAGAAAGGAGAACAGTTCTTTCAGTGATCATGAAGGATGCTGTCAGTGTTTTCCTCCATCAGAATAAGCAGCCTCTAGACTGTAAGAAACACACACATTTTAACATCATTTTGATTGTCTAAAATTTACTGCAGCTAAAAATTACATTTGGTTTACAATGCATTTTGCCAGATATGTTGTCACTTGTCAAAGCTAAGAATTTTACATGCTGGGTTTTTTTATGGCACATTTAGCACTGATAAGTTGTCACACTCTTGCTTAATATGTTAACATTCTGTCTGTAAACTGTATATGCATAGCTACCTTTTTGAAGCAATATTGAGATTTACTTAAGAACGTGGGGCCCAATAAATACCATCAATGGTGCCCAGTCCAAGAGATGGTGGATCCTATAGGTAGACACCACCTCATCATGCACTAAAACTTACTAAAAAAAAAAAAGATGTGAAGTTCACACATATAGAAGATGGACATTTTGTGAATACATATTACACGTATTGTAAAACAGATAGAGCTCATATGTAGAGTTTGTTGGATAAACTTTCCTACTACTTTGTCTAAATTAGAAGCAAATTGGTTGAACATTACTTCTACCTAAAATGGCAGAAAACGCACCTATCTTGGTGATGGACAGGACAGCTAGAGGGGATATGGAGGAGGCTGTTATTTTTTTTTTAATAGGTGTACTTTCACCAATTTGCTGATAATTCATTGAAAGTAGATGATCGGTACAATTGCTGCCAATGCATTTTTTAAAGCTGTATTGTCATGAGTCAAATTTGATCATGTTAGGTTCTTGCATAGGTCCTATAGCATTGATAAGTTTCCACCCTCTTTCCTACACACACATCTCTCCTGCATACACACAACTCTACTACTATCACACACGCAATTTTCCGAAATACACACACAACTCTCCTCCATACACAAACACAGTTCTAACACATATAGCTTTTCTACAGCTTTGAAGTATGCACTCACACCTCTGTTACATACACGCACTGTTTTGCTACATACTTGTACACAGCTTTCTTACATACACCAACAGCTCTCTTATATACTCATGCAGCTCCACACACACAAACACTTATATATATATATATATATATATATATGTACACTCATCCATCGTATACATTACCACATCTTGAAATTCCTTCCAGGAATGTGACTGATCACATGACCTGAAAGGTTCAATGGCTAATCAACAACTTTGTTTGATTGGGACCCTATCCATGCCACCTCACATATCAGGAGTGTCGTTCTTCTTTTCATAAAGAGGTCCAAGGGCTAGTCTTGCAGAAGTTTTTTCAGCTACACAGGATGCGCAACATCCGTGCAAGTCCTGGTGACTTTCTCCCCTGCACTGCACCGATCAGATAGATCAGTGTGGGGCAGGAGAAAGGAGAACAGTTCTTTCAGTGATCATGAAGGATGCTGTCAGTGTTTTCCTCCATCAGAATAAGCAGCCTCTAGACTGTAAGAAACACACACATTTTAACATCATTTTGATTGTCTAAAATTTACTGCAGCTAAAAATTACATTTGGTTTACAATGCATTTTGCCAGATATGTTGTCACTTGTCAAAGCTAAGAATTTTACATGCTGGGTTTTTTTATGGCACATTTAGCACTGATAAGTTGTCACACTCTTGCTTAATATGTTAACATTCTGTCTGTAAACTGTATATGCATAGCTACCTTTTTGAAGCAATATTGAGATTTACTTAAGAACGTGGGGCCCAATAAATACCATCAATGGTGCCCAGTCCAAGAGATGGTGGATCCTATAGGTAGACACCACCTCATCATGCACTAAAACTTACTAAAAAAAAAAAAGATGTGAAGTTCACACATATAGAAGATGGACATTTTGTGAATACATATTACACGTATTGTAAAACAGATAGAGCTCATATGTAGAGTTTGTTGGATAAACTTTCCTACTACTTTGTCTAAATTAGAAGCAAATTGGTTGAACATTACTTCTACCTAAAATGGCAGAAAACGCACCTATCTTGGTGATGGACAGGACAGCTAGAGGGGATATGGAGGAGGCTGTTATTTTTTTTTTAATAGGTGTACTTTCACCAATTTGCTGATAATTCATTGAAAGTAGATGATCGGTACAATTGCTGCCAATGCATTTTTTAAAGCTGTATTGTCATGAGTCAAATTTGATCATGTTAGGTTCTTGCATAGGTCCTATAGCATTGATAAGTTTCCACCCTCTTTCCTACACACACATCTCTCCTGCATACACACAACTCTACTACTATCACACACGCAATTTTCCGAAATACACACACAACTCTCCTCCATACACAAACACAGTTCTAACACATATAGCTTTTCTACAGCTTTGAAGTATGCACTCACACCTCTGTTACATACACGCACTGTTTTGCTACATACTTGTACACAGCTTTCTTACATACACCAACAGCTCTCTTATATACTCATGCAGCTCCACACACACAAACACTTATATATATATATATATATATATATATGTACACTCATCCATCGTATACATTACCACATCTTGAAATTCCTTCCAGGAATGTGACTGATCACATGACCTGAAAGGTTCAATGGCTAATCAACAACTTTGTTTGATTGGGACCCTATCCATGCCACCTCACATATCAGGAGTGTCGTTCTTCTTTTCATAAAGAGGTCCAAGGGCTAGTCTTGCAGAAGTTTTTTCAGCTACACAGGATGCGCAACATCCGTGCAAGTCCTGGTGACTTTCTCCCCTGCACTGCACCGATCAGATAGATCAGTGTGGGGCAGGAGAAAGGAGAACAGTTCTTTCAGTGATCATGAAGGATGCTGTCAGTGTTTTCCTCCATCAGAATAAGCAGCCTCTAGACTGTAAGAAACACACACATTTTAACATCATTTTGATTGTCTAAAATTTACTGCAGCTAAAAATTACATTTGGTTTACAATGCATTTTGCCAGATATGTTGTCACTTGTCAAAGCTAAGAATTTTACATGCTGGGTTTTTTTATGGCACATTTAGCACTGATAAGTTGTCACACTCTTGCTTAATATGTTAACATTCTGTCTGTAAACTGTATATGCATAGCTACCTTTTTGAAGCAATATTGAGATTTACTTAAGAACGTGGGGCCCAATAAATACCATCAATGGTGCCCAGTCCAAGAGATGGTGGATCCTATAGGTAGACACCACCTCATCATGCACTAAAACTTACTAAAAAAAAAAAAGATGTGAAGTTCACACATATAGAAGATGGACATTTTGTGAATACATATTACACGTATTGTAAAATAGATAGAGCTCATATGTAGAGTTTGTTTGATAAACTTTCCTACTACTTTGTCTAAATTAGAAGCAAATTGGTTGAACATTACTTCTACCTAAAATGGCAGAAAACGCACCTATCTTGGTGATGGACAGGACAGCTAGAGGGGATATGGAGGAGGCTGTTATTTTTTTTTTAATAGGTGTACTTTCACCAATTTGCTGATAATTCATTGAAAGTAGATGATCGGTACAATTGCTGCCAATGCATTTTTTAAAGCTGTATTGTCATGAGTCAAATTTGATCATGTTAGGTTCTTGCATAGGTCCTATAGCATTGATAAGTTTCCACCCTCTTTCCTACACACACATCTCTCCTGCATACACACAACTCTACTACTATCACACACGCAATTTTCCGAAATACACACACAACTCTCCTCCATACACAAACACAGTTCTAACACATATAGCTTTTCTACAGCTTTGAAGTATGCACTCACACCTCTGTTACATACACGCACTGTTTTGCTACATACTTGTACACAGCTTTCTTACATACACCAACAGCTCTCTTATATACTCATGCAGCTCCACACACACAAACACTTATATATATATATATATATATATGTACACTCATCCATCGTATACATTACCACATCTTGAAATTCCTTCCAGGAATGTGACTGATCACATGACCTGAAAGGTTCAATGGCTAATCAACAACTTTGTTTGATTGGGACCCTATCCATGCCACCTCACATATCAGGAGTGTCGTTCTTCTTTTCATAAAGAGGTCCAAGGGCTAGTCTTGCAGAAGTTTTTTCAGCTACACAGGATGCGCAACATCCGTGCAAGTCCTGGTGACTTTCTCCCCTGCACTGCACCGATCAGATAGATCAGTGTGGGGCAGGAGAAAGGAGAACAGTTCTTTCAGTGATCATGAAGGATGCTGTCAGTGTTTTCCTCCATCAGAATAAGCAGCCTCTAGACTGTAAGAAACACACACATTTTAACATCATTTTGATTGTCTAAAATTTACTGCAGCTAAAAATTACATTTGGTTTACAATGCATTTTGCCAGATATGTTGTCACTTGTCAAAGCTAAGAATTTTACATGCTGGGTTTTTTTATGGCACATTTAGCACTGATAAGTTGTCACACTCTTGCTTAATATGTTAACATTCTGTCTGTAAACTGTATATGCATAGCTACCTTTTTGAAGCAATATTGAGATTTACTTAAGAACGTGGGGCCCAATAAATACCATCAATGGTGCCCAGTCCAAGAGATGGTGGATCCTATAGGTAGACACCACCTCATCATGCACTAAAACTTACTAAAAAAAAAAAAGATGTGAAGTTCACACATATAGAAGATGGACATTTTGTGAATACATATTACACGTATTGTAAAACAGATAGAGCTCATATGTAGAGTTTGTTGGATAAACTTTCCTACTACTTTGTCTAAATTAGAAGCAAATTGGTTGAACATTACTTCTACCTAAAATGGCAGAAAACGCACCTATCTTGGTGATGGACAGGACAGCTAGAGGGGATATGGAGGAGGCTGTTATTTTTTTTTTAATAGGTGTACTTTCACCAATTTGCTGATAATTCATTGAAAGTAGATGATCGGTACAATTGCTGCCAATGCATTTTTTAAAGCTGTATTGTCATGAGTCAAATTTGATCATGTTAGGTTCTTGCATAGGTCCTATAGCATTGATAAGTTTCCACCCTCTTTCCTACACACACATCTCTCCTGCATACACACAACTCTACTACTATCACACACGCAATTTTCCGAAATACACACACAACTCTCCTCCATACACAAACACAGTTCTAACACATATAGCTTTTCTACAGCTTTGAAGTATGCACTCACACCTCTGTTACATACACGCACTGTTTTGCTACATACTTGTACACAGCTTTCTTACATACACCAACAGCTCTCTTATATACTCATGCAGCTCCACACACACAAACACTTATATATATATATATATATATATATATGTACACTCATCCATCGTATACATTACCACATCTTGAAATTCCTTCCAGGAATGTGACTGATCACATGACCTGAAAGGTTCAATGGCTAATCAACAACTTTGTTTGATTGGGACCCTATCCATGCCACCTCACATATCAGGAGTGTCGTTCTTCTTTTCATAAAGAGGTCCAAGGGCTAGTCTTGCAGAAGTTTTTTCAGCTACACAGGATGCGCAACATCCGTGCAAGTCCTGGTGACTTTCTCCCCTGCACTGCACCGATCAGATAGATCAGTGTGGGGCAGGAGAAAGGAGAACAGTTCTTTCAGTGATCATGAAGGATGCTGTCAGTGTTTTCCTCCATCAGAATAAGCAGCCTCTAGACTGTAAGAAACACACACATTTTAACATCATTTTGATTGTCTAAAATTTACTGCAGCTAAAAATTACATTTGGTTTACAATGCATTTTGCCAGATATGTTGTCACTTGTCAAAGCTAAGAATTTTACATGCTGGGTTTTTTTATGGCACATTTAGCACTGATAAGTTGTCACACTCTTGCTTAATATGTTAACATTCTGTCTGTAAACTGTATATGCATAGCTACCTTTTTGAAGCAATATTGAGATTTACTTAAGAACGTGGGGCCCAATAAATACCATCAATGGTGCCCAGTCCAAGAGATGGTGGATCCTATAGGTAGACACCACCTCATCATGCACTAAAACTTACTAAAAAAAAAAAAGATGTGAAGTTCACACATATAGAAGATGGACATTTTGTGAATACATATTACACGTATTGTAAAATAGATAGAGCTCATATGTAGAGTTTGTTTGATAAACTTTCCTACTACTTTGTCTAAATTAGAAGCAAATTGGTTGAACATTACTTCTACCTAAAATGGCAGAAAACGCACCTATCTTGGTGATGGACAGGACAGCTAGAGGGGATATGGAGGAGGCTGTTATTTTTTTTTTAATAGGTGTACTTTCACCAATTTGCTGATAATTCATTGAAAGTAGATGATCGGTACAATTGCTGCCAATGCATTTTTTAAAGCTGTATTGTCATGAGTCAAATTTGATCATGTTAGGTTCTTGCATAGGTCCTATAGCATTGATAAGTTTCCACCCTCTTTCCTACACACACATCTCTCCTGCATACACACAACTCTACTACTATCACACACGCAATTTTCCGAAATACACACACAACTCTCCTCCATACACAAACACAGTTCTAACACATATAGCTTTTCTACAGCTTTGAAGTATGCACTCACACCTCTGTTACATACACGCACTGTTTTGCTACATACTTGTACACAGCTTTCTTACATACACCAACAGCTCTCTTATATACTCATGCAGCTCCACACACACAAACACTTATATATATATATATATATATATGTACACTCATCCATCGTATACATTACCACATCTTGAAATTCCTTCCAGGAATGTGACTGATCACATGACCTGAAAGGTTCAATGGCTAATCAACAACTTTGTTTGATTGGGACCCTATCCATGCCACCTCACATATCAGGAGTGTCGTTCTTCTTTTCATAAAGAGGTCCAAGGGCTAGTCTTGCAGAAGTTTTTTCAGCTACACAGGATGCGCAACATCCGTGCAAGTCCTGGTGACTTTCTCCCCTGCACTGCACCGATCAGATAGATCAGTGTGGGGCAGGAGAAAGGAGAACAGTTCTTTCAGTGATCATGAAGGATGCTGTCAGTGTTTTCCTCCATCAGAATAAGCAGCCTCTAGACTGTAAGAAACACACACATTTTAACATCATTTTGATTGTCTAAAATTTACTGCAGCTAAAAATTACATTTGGTTTACAATGCATTTTGCCAGATATGTTGTCACTTGTCAAAGCTAAGAATTTTACATGCTGGGTTTTTTTATGGCACATTTAGCACTGATAAGTTGTCACACTCTTGCTTAATATGTTAACATTCTGTCTGTAAACTGTATATGCATAGCTACCTTTTTGAAGCAATATTGAGATTTACTTAAGAACGTGGGGCCCAATAAATACCATCAATGGTGCCCAGTCCAAGAGATGGTGGATCCTATAGGTAGACACCACCTCATCATGCACTAAAACTTACTAAAAAAAAAAAAGATGTGAAGTTCACACATATAGAAGATGGACATTTTGTGAATACATATTACACGTATTGTAAAACAGATAGAGCTCATATGTAGAGTTTGTTGGATAAACTTTCCTACTACTTTGTCTAAATTAGAAGCAAATTGGTTGAACATTACTTCTACCTAAAATGGCAGAAAACGCACCTATCTTGGTGATGGACAGGACAGCTAGAGGGGATATGGAGGAGGCTGTTATTTTTTTTTTAATAGGTGTACTTTCACCAATTTGCTGATAATTCATTGAAAGTAGATGATCGGTACAATTGCTGCCAATGCATTTTTTAAAGCTGTATTGTCATGAGTCAAATTTGATCATGTTAGGTTCTTGCATAGGTCCTATAGCATTGATAAGTTTCCACCCTCTTTCCTACACACACATCTCTCCTGCATACACACAACTCTACTACTATCACACACGCAATTTTCCGAAATACACACACAACTCTCCTCCATACACAAACACAGTTCTAACACATATAGCTTTTCTACAGCTTTGAAGTATGCACTCACACCTCTGTTACATACACGCACTGTTTTGCTACATACTTGTACACAGCTTTCTTACATACACCAACAGCTCTCTTATATACTCATGCAGCTCCACACACACAAACACTTATATATATATATATATATATATATATGTACACTCATCCATCGTATACATTACCACATCTTGAAATTCCTTCCAGGAATGTGACTGATCACATGACCTGAAAGGTTCAATGGCTAATCAACAACTTTGTTTGATTGGGACCCTATCCATGCCACCTCACATATCAGGAGTGTCGTTCTTCTTTTCATAAAGAGGTCCAAGGGCTAGTCTTGCAGAAGTTTTTTCAGCTACACAGGATGCGCAACATCCGTGCAAGTCCTGGTGACTTTCTCCCCTGCACTGCACCGATCAGATAGATCAGTGTGGGGCAGGAGAAAGGAGAACAGTTCTTTCAGTGATCATGAAGGATGCTGTCAGTGTTTTCCTCCATCAGAATAAGCAGCCTCTAGACTATAAGAAACACACACATTTTAACATCATTTTGATTGTCTAAAATTTACTGCAGCTAAAAATTACATTTGGTTTACAATGCATTTTGCCAGATATGTTGTCACTTGTCAAAGCTAAGAATTTTACATGCTGGGTTTTTTTATGGCACATTTAGCACTGATAAGTTGTCACACTCTTGCTTAATATGTTAACATTCTGTCTGTAAACTGTATATGCATAGCTACCTTTTTGAAGCAATATTGAGATTTACTTAAGAACGTGGGGCCCAATAAATACCATCAATGGTGCCCAGTCCAAGAGATGGTGGATCCTATAGGTAGACACCACCTCATCATGCACTAAAACTTACTAAAAAAAAAAAAGATGTGAAGTTCACACATATAGAAGATGGACATTTTGTGAATACATATTACACGTATTGTAAAACAGATAGAGCTCATATGTAGAGTTTGTTGGATAAACTTTCCTACTACTTTGTCTAAATTAGAAGCAAATTGGTTGAACATTACTTCTACCTAAAATGGCAGAAAACGCACCTATCTTGGTGATGGACAGGACAGCTAGAGGGGATATGGAGGAGGCTGTTATTTTTTTTTTAATAGGTGTACTTTCACCAATTTGCTGATAATTCATTGAAAGTAGATGATCGGTACAATTGCTGCCAATGCATTTTTTAAAGCTGTATTGTCATGAGTCAAATTTGATCATGTTAGGTTCTTGCATAGGTCCTATAGCATTGATAAGTTTCCACCCTCTTTCCTACACACACATCTCTCCTGCATACACACAACTCTACTACTATCACACACGCAATTTTCCGAAATACACACACAACTCTCCTCCATACACAAACACAGTTCTAACACATATAGCTTTTCTACAGCTTTGAAGTATGCACTCACACCTCTGTTACATACACGCACTGTTTTGCTACATACTTGTACACAGCTTTCTTACATACACCAACAGCTCTCTTATATACTCATGCAGCTCCACACACACAAACACTTATATATATATATATATATATATATATATGTACACTCATCCATCGTATACATTACCACATCTTGAAATTCCTTCCAGGAATGTGACTGATCACATGACCTGAAAGGTTCAATGGCTAATCAACAACTTTGTTTGATTGGGACCCTATCCATGCCACCTCACATATCAGGAGTGTCGTTCTTCTTTTCATAAAGAGGTCCAAGGGCTAGTCTTGCAGAAGTTTTTTCAGCTACACAGGATGCGCAACATCCGTGCAAGTCCTGGTGACTTTCTCCCCTGCACTGCACCGATCAGATAGATCAGTGTGGGGCAGGAGAAAGGAGAACAGTTCTTTCAGTGATCATGAAGGATGCTGTCAGTGTTTTCCTCCATCAGAATAAGCAGCCTCTAGACTGTAAGAAACACACACATTTTAACATCATTTTGATTGTCTAAAATTTACTGCAGCTAAAAATTACATTTGGTTTACAATGCATTTTGCCAGATATGTTGTCACTTGTCAAAGCTAAGAATTTTACATGCTGGGTTTTTTTATGGCACATTTAGCACTGATAAGTTGTCACACTCTTGCTTAATATGTTAACATTCTGTCTGTAAACTGTATATGCATAGCTACCTTTTTGAAGCAATATTGAGATTTACTTAAGAACGTGGGGCCCAATAAATACCATCAATGGTGCCCAGTCCAAGAGATGGTGGATCCTATAGGTAGACACCACCTCATCATGCACTAAAACTTACTAAAAAAAAAAAAGATGTGAAGTTCACACATATAGAAGATGGACATTTTGTGAATACATATTACACGTATTGTAAAATAGATAGAGCTCATATGTAGAGTTTGTTTGATAAACTTTCCTACTACTTTGTCTAAATTAGAAGCAAATTGGTTGAACATTACTTCTACCTAAAATGGCAGAAAACGCACCTATCTTGGTGATGGACAGGACAGCTAGAGGGGATATGGAGGAGGCTGTTATTTTTTTTTTAATAGGTGTACTTTCACCAATTTGCTGATAATTCATTGAAAGTAGATGATCGGTACAATTGCTGCCAATGCATTTTTTAAAGCTGTATTGTCATGAGTCAAATTTGATCATGTTAGGTTCTTGCATAGGTCCTATAGCATTGATAAGTTTCCACCCTCTTTCCTACACACACATCTCTCCTGCATACACACAACTCTACTACTATCACACACGCAATTTTCCGAAATACACACACAACTCTCCTCCATACACAAACACAGTTCTAACACATATAGCTTTTCTACAGCTTTGAAGTATGCACTCACACCTCTGTTACATACACGCACTGTTTTGCTACATACTTGTACACAGCTTTCTTACATACACCAACAGCTCTCTTATATACTCATGCAGCTCCACACACACAAACACTTATATATATATATATATATATATGTACACTCATCCATCGTATACATTACCACATCTTGAAATTCCTTCCAGGAATGTGACTGATCACATGACCTGAAAGGTTCAATGGCTAATCAACAACTTTGTTTGATTGGGACCCTATCCATGCCACCTCACATATCAGGAGTGTCGTTCTTCTTTTCATAAAGAGGTCCAAGGGCTAGTCTTGCAGAAGTTTTTTCAGCTACACAGGATGCGCAACATCCGTGCAAGTCCTGGTGACTTTCTCCCCTGCACTGCACCGATCAGATAGATCAGTGTGGGGCAGGAGAAAGGAGAACAGTTCTTTCAGTGATCATGAAGGATGCTGTCAGTGTTTTCCTCCATCAGAATAAGCAGCCTCTAGACTGTAAGAAACACACACATTTTAACATCATTTTGATTGTCTAAAATTTACTGCAGCTAAAAATTACATTTGGTTTACAATGCATTTTGCCAGATATGTTGTCACTTGTCAAAGCTAAGAATTTTACATGCTGGGTTTTTTTATGGCACATTTAGCACTGATAAGTTGTCACACTCTTGCTTAATATGTTAACATTCTGTCTGTAAACTGTATATGCATAGCTACCTTTTTGAAGCAATATTGAGATTTACTTAAGAACGTGGGGCCCAATAAATACCATCAATGGTGCCCAGTCCAAGAGATGGTGGATCCTATAGGTAGACACCACCTCATCATGCACTAAAACTTACTAAAAAAAAAAAAGATGTGAAGTTCACACATATAGAAGATGGACATTTTGTGAATACATATTACACGTATTGTAAAACAGATAGAGCTCATATGTAGAGTTTGTTGGATAAACTTTCCTACTACTTTGTCTAAATTAGAAGCAAATTGGTTGAACATTACTTCTACCTAAAATGGCAGAAAACGCACCTATCTTGGTGATGGACAGGACAGCTAGAGGGGATATGGAGGAGGCTGTTATTTTTTTTTTAATAGGTGTACTTTCACCAATTTGCTGATAATTCATTGAAAGTAGATGATCGGTACAATTGCTGCCAATGCATTTTTTAAAGCTGTATTGTCATGAGTCAAATTTGATCATGTTAGGTTCTTGCATAGGTCCTATAGCATTGATAAGTTTCCACCCTCTTTCCTACACACACATCTCTCCTGCATACACACAACTCTACTACTATCACACACGCAATTTTCCGAAATACACACACAACTCTCCTCCATACACAAACACAGTTCTAACACATATAGCTTTTCTACAGCTTTGAAGTATGCACTCACACCTCTGTTACATACACGCACTGTTTTGCTACATACTTGTACACAGCTTTCTTACATACACCAACAGCTCTCTTATATACTCATGCAGCTCCACACACACAAACACTTATATATATATATATATATATATATATGTACACTCATCCATCGTATACATTACCACATCTTGAAATTCCTTCCAGGAATGTGACTGATCACATGACCTGAAAGGTTCAATGGCTAATCAACAACTTTGTTTGATTGGGACCCTATCCATGCCACCTCACATATCAGGAGTGTCGTTCTTCTTTTCATAAAGAGGTCCAAGGGCTAGTCTTGCAGAAGTTTTTTCAGCTACACAGGATGCGCAACATCCGTGCAAGTCCTGGTGACTTTCTCCCCTGCACTGCACCGATCAGATAGATCAGTGTGGGGCAGGAGAAAGGAGAACAGTTCTTTCAGTGATCATGAAGGATGCTGTCAGTGTTTTCCTCCATCAGAATAAGCAGCCTCTAGACTGTAAGAAACACACACATTTTAACATCATTTTGATTGTCTAAAATTTACTGCAGCTAAAAATTACATTTGGTTTACAATGCATTTTGCCAGATATGTTGTCACTTGTCAAAGCTAAGAATTTTACATGCTGGGTTTTTTTATGGCACATTTAGCACTGATAAGTTGTCACACTCTTGCTTAATATGTTAACATTCTGTCTGTAAACTGTATATGCATAGCTACCTTTTTGAAGCAATATTGAGATTTACTTAAGAACGTGGGGCCCAATAAATACCATCAATGGTGCCCAGTCCAAGAGATGGTGGATCCTATAGGTAGACACCACCTCATCATGCACTAAAACTTACTAAAAAAAAAAAAGATGTGAAGTTCACACATATAGAAGATGGACATTTTGTGAATACATATTACACGTATTGTAAAATAGATAGAGCTCATATGTAGAGTTTGTTTGATAAACTTTCCTACTACTTTGTCTAAATTAGAAGCAAATTGGTTGAACATTACTTCTACCTAAAATGGCAGAAAACGCACCTATCTTGGTGATGGACAGGACAGCTAGAGGGGATATGGAGGAGGCTGTTATTTTTTTTTTAATAGGTGTACTTTCACCAATTTGCTGATAATTCATTGAAAGTAGATGATCGGTACAATTGCTGCCAATGCATTTTTTAAAGCTGTATTGTCATGAGTCAAATTTGATCATGTTAGGTTCTTGCATAGGTCCTATAGCATTGATAAGTTTCCACCCTCTTTCCTACACACACATCTCTCCTGCATACACACAACTCTACTACTATCACACACGCAATTTTCCGAAATACACACACAACTCTCCTCCATACACAAACACAGTTCTAACACATATAGCTTTTCTACAGCTTTGAAGTATGCACTCACACCTCTGTTACATACACGCACTGTTTTGCTACATACTTGTACACAGCTTTCTTACATACACCAACAGCTCTCTTATATACTCATGCAGCTCCACACACACAAACACTTATATATATATATATATATATATGTACACTCATCCATCGTATACATTACCACATCTTGAAATTCCTTCCAGGAATGTGACTGATCACATGACCTGAAAGGTTCAATGGCTAATCAACAACTTTGTTTGATTGGGACCCTATCCATGCCACCTCACATATCAGGAGTGTCGTTCTTCTTTTCATAAAGAGGTCCAAGGGCTAGTCTTGCAGAAGTTTTTTCAGCTACACAGGATGCGCAACATCCGTGCAAGTCCTGGTGACTTTCTCCCCTGCACTGCACCGATCAGATAGATCAGTGTGGGGCAGGAGAAAGGAGAACAGTTCTTTCAGTGATCATGAAGGATGCTGTCAGTGTTTTCCTCCATCAGAATAAGCAGCCTCTAGACTGTAAGAAACACACACATTTTAACATCATTTTGATTGTCTAAAATTTACTGCAGCTAAAAATTACATTTGGTTTACAATGCATTTTGCCAGATATGTTGTCACTTGTCAAAGCTAAGAATTTTACATGCTGGGTTTTTTTATGGCACATTTAGCACTGATAAGTTGTCACACTCTTGCTTAATATGTTAACATTCTGTCTGTAAACTGTATATGCATAGCTACCTTTTTGAAGCAATATTGAGATTTACTTAAGAACGTGGGGCCCAATAAATACCATCAATGGTGCCCAGTCCAAGAGATGGTGGATCCTATAGGTAGACACCACCTCATCATGCACTAAAACTTACTAAAAAAAAAAAAGATGTGAAGTTCACACATATAGAAGATGGACATTTTGTGAATACATATTACACGTATTGTAAAACAGATAGAGCTCATATGTAGAGTTTGTTGGATAAACTTTCCTACTACTTTGTCTAAATTAGAAGCAAATTGGTTGAACATTACTTCTACCTAAAATGGCAGAAAACGCACCTATCTTGGTGATGGACAGGACAGCTAGAGGGGATATGGAGGAGGCTGTTATTTTTTTTTTAATAGGTGTACTTTCACCAATTTGCTGATAATTCATTGAAAGTAGATGATCGGTACAATTGCTGCCAATGCATTTTTTAAAGCTGTATTGTCATGAGTCAAATTTGATCATGTTAGGTTCTTGCATAGGTCCTATAGCATTGATAAGTTTCCACCCTCTTTCCTACACACACATCTCTCCTGCATACACACAACTCTACTACTATCACACACGCAATTTTCCGAAATACACACACAACTCTCCTCCATACACAAACACAGTTCTAACACATATAGCTTTTCTACAGCTTTGAAGTATGCACTCACACCTCTGTTACATACACGCACTGTTTTGCTACATACTTGTACACAGCTTTCTTACATACACCAACAGCTCTCTTATATACTCATGCAGCTCCACACACACAAACACTTATATATATATATATATATATATATGTACACTCATCCATCGTATACATTACCACATCTTGAAATTCCTTCCAGGAATGTGACTGATCACATGACCTGAAAGGTTCAATGGCTAATCAACAACTTTGTTTGATTGGGACCCTATCCATGCCACCTCACATATCAGGAGTGTCGTTCTTCTTTTCATAAAGAGGTCCAAGGGCTAGTCTTGCAGAAGTTTTTTCAGCTACACAGGATGCGCAACATCCGTGCAAGTCCTGGTGACTTTCTCCCCTGCACTGCACCGATCAGATAGATCAGTGTGGGGCAGGAGAAAGGAGAACAGTTCTTTCAGTGATCATGAAGGATGCTGTCAGTGTTTTCCTCCATCAGAATAAGCAGCCTCTAGACTGTAAGAAACACACACATTTTAACATCATTTTGATTGTCTAAAATTTACTGCAGCTAAAAATTACATTTGGTTTACAATGCATTTTGCCAGATATGTTGTCACTTGTCAAAGCTAAGAATTTTACATGCTGGGTTTTTTTATGGCACATTTAGCACTGATAAGTTGTCACACTCTTGCTTAATATGTTAACATTCTGTCTGTAAACTGTATATGCATAGCTACCTTTTTGAAGCAATATTGAGATTTACTTAAGAACGTGGGGCCCAATAAATACCATCAATGGTGCCCAGTCCAAGAGATGGTGGATCCTATAGGTAGACACCACCTCATCATGCACTAAAACTTACTAAAAAAAAAAAAGATGTGAAGTTCACACATATAGAAGATGGACATTTTGTGAATACATATTACACGTATTGTAAAACAGATAGAGCTCATATGTAGAGTTTGTTGGATAAACTTTCCTACTACTTTGTCTAAATTAGAAGCAAATTGGTTGAACATTACTTCTACCTAAAATGGCAGAAAACGCACCTATCTTGGTGATGGACAGGACAGCTAGAGGGGATATGGAGGAGGCTGTTATTTTTTTTTTAATAGGTGTACTTTCACCAATTTGCTGATAATTCATTGAAAGTAGATGATCGGTACAATTGCTGCCAATGCATTTTTTAAAGCTGTATTGTCATGAGTCAAATTTGATCATGTTAGGTTCTTGCATAGGTCCTATAGCATTGATAAGTTTCCACCCTCTTTCCTACACACACATCTCTCCTGCATACACACAACTCTACTACTATCACACACGCAATTTTCCGAAATACACACACAACTCTCCTCCATACACAAACACAGTTCTAACACATATAGCTTTTCTACAGCTTTGAAGTATGCACTCACACCTCTGTTACATACACGCACTGTTTTGCTACATACTTGTACACAGCTTTCTTACATACACCAACAGCTCTCTTATATACTCATGCAGCTCCACACACACAAACACTTATATATATATATATATATATATATATGTACACTCATCCATCGTATACATTACCACATCTTGAAATTCCTTCCAGGAATGTGACTGATCACATGACCTGAAAGGTTCAATGGCTAATCAACAACTTTGTTTGATTGGGACCCTATCCATGCCACCTCACATATCAGGAGTGTCGTTCTTCTTTTCATAAAGAGGTCCAAGGGCTAGTCTTGCAGAAGTTTTTTCAGCTACACAGGATGCGCAACATCCGTGCAAGTCCTGGTGACTTTCTCCCCTGCACTGCACCGATCAGATAGATCAGTGTGGGGCAGGAGAAAGGAGAACAGTTCTTTCAGTGATCATGAAGGATGCTGTCAGTGTTTTCCTCCATCAGAATAAGCAGCCTCTAGACTGTAAGAAACACACACATTTTAACATCATTTTGATTGTCTAAAATTTACTGCAGCTAAAAATTACATTTGGTTTACAATGCATTTTGCCAGATATGTTGTCACTTGTCAAAGCTAAGAATTTTACATGCTGGGTTTTTTTATGGCACATTTAGCACTGATAAGTTGTCACACTCTTGCTTAATATGTTAACATTCTGTCTGTAAACTGTATATGCATAGCTACCTTTTTGAAGCAATATTGAGATTTACTTAAGAACGTGGGGCCCAATAAATACCATCAATGGTGCCCAGTCCAAGAGATGGTGGATCCTATAGGTAAACACCACCTCATCATGCACTAAAACTTACTAAAAAAAAAAAAGATGTGAAGTTCACACATATAGAAGATGGACATTTTGTGAATACATATTACACGTATTGTAAAATAGATAGAGCTCATATGTAGAGTTTGTTTGATAAACTTTCCTACTACTTTGTCTAAATTAGAAGCAAATTGGTTGAACATTACTTCTACCTAAAATGGCAGAAAACGCACCTATCTTGGTGATGGACAGGACAGCTAGAGGGGATATGGAGGAGGCTGTTATTTTTTTTTTAATAGGTGTACTTTCACCAATTTGCTGATAATTCATTGAAAGTAGATGATCGGTACAATTGCTGCCAATGCATTTTTTAAAGCTGTATTGTCATGAGTCAAATTTGATCATGTTAGGTTCTTGCATAGGTCCTATAGCATTGATAAGTTTCCACCCTCTTTCCTACACACACATCTCTCCTGCATACACACAACTCTACTACTATCACACACGCAATTTTCCGAAATACACACACAACTCTCCTCCATACACAAACACAGTTCTAACACATATAGCTTTTCTACAGCTTTGAAGTATGCACTCACACCTCTGTTACATACACGCACTGTTTTGCTACATACTTGTACACAGCTTTCTTACATACACCAACAGCTCTCTTATATACTCATGCAGCTCCACACACACAAACACTTATATATATATATATATATATATATATGTACACTCATCCATCGTATACATTACCACATCTTGAAATTCCTTCCAGGAATGTGACTGATCACATGACCTGAAAGGTTCAATGGCTAATCAACAACTTTGTTTGATTGGGACCCTATCCATGCCACCTCACATATCAGGAGTGTCGTTCTTCTTTTCATAAAGAGGTCCAAGGGCTAGTCTTGCAGAAGTTTTTTCAGCTACACAGGATGCGCAACATCCGTGCAAGTCCTGGTGACTTTCTCCCCTGCACTGCACCGATCAGATAGATCAGTGTGGGGCAGGAGAAAGGAGAACAGTTCTTTCAGTGATCATGAAGGATGCTGTCAGTGTTTTCCTCCATCAGAATAAGCAGCCTCTAGACTGTAAGAAACACACACATTTTAACATCATTTTGATTGTCTAAAATTTACTGCAGCTAAAAATTACATTTGGTTTACAATGCATTTTGCCAGATATGTTGTCACTTGTCAAAGCTAAGAATTTTACATGCTGGGTTTTTTTATGGCACATTTAGCACTGATAAGTTGTCACACTCTTGCTTAATATGTTAACATTCTGTCTGTAAACTGTATATGCATAGCTACCTTTTTGAAGCAATATTGAGATTTACTTAAGAACGTGGGGCCCAATAAATACCATCAATGGTGCCCAGTCCAAGAGATGGTGGATCCTATAGGTAGACACCACCTCATCATGCACTAAAACTTACTAAAAAAAAAAAAAGATGTGAAGTTCACACATATAGAAGATGGACATTTTGTGAATACATATTACACGTAT
Organism: Phyllobates terribilis; assembly: GCF_046119375.1. Taxonomy (NCBI): domain Eukaryota; kingdom Metazoa; phylum Chordata; class Amphibia; order Anura; family Dendrobatidae; genus Phyllobates; species Phyllobates terribilis. The sequence continues at coordinate 84,727 of NW_027364843.1, forward strand.
TGTAAAATAGATAGAGCTCATATGTAGAGTTTGTTTGATAAACTTTCCTACTACTTTGTCTAAATTAGAAGCAAATTGGTTGAACATTACTTCTACCTAAAATGGCAGAAAACGCACCTATCTTGGTGATGGACAGGACAGCTAGAGGGGATATGGAGGAGGCTGTTATTTTTTTTTTAATAGGTGTACTTTCACCAATTTGCTGATAATTCATTGAAAGTAGATGATCGGTACAATTGCTGCCAATGCATTTTTTAAAGCTGTATTGTCATGAGTCAAATTTGATCATGTTAGGTTCTTGCATAGGTCCTATAGCATTGATAAGTTTCCACCCTCTTTCCTACACACACATCTCTCCTGCATACACACAACTCTACTACTATCACACACGCAATTTTCCGAAATACACACACAACTCTCCTCCATACACAAACACAGTTCTAACACATATAGCTTTTCTACAGCTTTGAAGTATGCACTCACACCTCTGTTACATACACGCACTGTTTTGCTACATACTTGTACACAGCTTTCTTACATACACCAACAGCTCTCTTATATACTCATGCAGCTCCACACACACAAACACTTATATATATATATATATATATATATATATATGTACACTCATCCATCGTATACATTACCACATCTTGAAATTCCTTCCAGGAATGTGACTGATCACATGACCTGAAAGGTTCAATGGCTAATCAACAACTTTGTTTGATTGGGACCCTATCCATGCCACCTCACATATCAGGAGTGTCGTTCTTCTTTTCATAAAGAGGTCCAAGGGCTAGTCTTGCAGAAGTTTTTTCAGCTACACAGGATGCGCAACATCCGTGCAAGTCCTGGTGACTTTCTCCCCTGCACTGCACCGATCAGATAGATCAGTGTGGGGCAGGAGAAAGGAGAACAGTTCTTTCAGTGATCATGAAGGATGCTGTCAGTGTTTTCCTCCATCAGAATAAGCAGCCTCTAGACTGTAAGAAACACACACATTTTAACATCATTTTGATTGTCTAAAATTTACTGCAGCTAAAAATTACATTTGGTTTACAATGCATTTTGCCAGATATGTTGTCACTTGTCAAAGCTAAGAATTTTACATGCTGGGTTTTTTTATGGCACATTTAGCACTGATAAGTTGTCACACTCTTGCTTAATATGTTAACATTCTGTCTGTAAACTGTATATGCATAGCTACCTTTTTGAAGCAATATTGAGATTTACTTAAGAACGTGGGGCCCAATAAATACCATCAATGGTGCCCAGTCCAAGAGATGGTGGATCCTATAGGTAGACACCACCTCATCATGCACTAAAACTTACTAAAAAAAAAAAAGATGTGAAGTTCACACATATAGAAGATGGACATTTTGTGAATACATATTACACGTATTGTAAAACAGATAGAGCTCATATGTAGAGTTTGTTGGATAAACTTTCCTACTACTTTGTCTAAATTAGAAGCAAATTGGTTGAACATTACTTCTACCTAAAATGGCAGAAAACGCACCTATCTTGGTGATGGACAGGACAGCTAGAGGGGATATGGAGGAGGCTGTTATTTTTTTTTTAATAGGTGTACTTTCACCAATTTGCTGATAATTCATTGAAAGTAGATGATCGGTACAATTGCTGCCAATGCATTTTTTAAAGCTGTATTGTCATGAGTCAAATTTGATCATGTTAGGTTCTTGCATAGGTCCTATAGCATTGATAAGTTTCCACCCTCTTTCCTACACACACATCTCTCCTGCATACACACAACTCTACTACTATCACACACGCAATTTTCCGAAATACACACACAACTCTCCTCCATACACAAACACAGTTCTAACACATATAGCTTTTCTACAGCTTTGAAGTATGCACTCACACCTCTGTTACATACACGCACTGTTTTGCTACATACTTGTACACAGCTTTCTTACATACACCAACAGCTCTCTTATATACTCATGCAGCTCCACACACACAAACACTTATATATATATATATATATATATATATGTACACTCATCCATCGTATACATTACCACATCTTGAAATTCCTTCCAGGAATGTGACTGATCACATGACCTGAAAGGTTCAATGGCTAATCAACAACTTTGTTTGATTGGGACCCTATCCATGCCACCTCACATATCAGGAGTGTCGTTCTTCTTTTCATAAAGAGGTCCAAGGGCTAGTCTTGCAGAAGTTTTTTCAGCTACACAGGATGCGCAACATCCGTGCAAGTCCTGGTGACTTTCTCCCCTGCACTGCACCGATCAGATAGATCAGTGTGGGGCAGGAGAAAGGAGAACAGTTCTTTCAGTGATCATGAAGGATGCTGTCAGTGTTTTCCTCCATCAGAATAAGCAGCCTCTAGACTGTAAGAAACACACACATTTTAACATCATTTTGATTGTCTAAAATTTACTGCAGCTAAAAATTACATTTGGTTTACAATGCATTTTGCCAGATATGTTGTCACTTGTCAAAGCTAAGAATTTTACATGCTGGGTTTTTTTATGGCACATTTAGCACTGATAAGTTGTCACACTCTTGCTTAATATGTTAACATTCTGTCTGTAAACTGTATATGCATAGCTACCTTTTTGAAGCAATATTGAGATTTACTTAAGAACGTGGGGCCCAATAAATACCATCAATGGTGCCCAGTCCAAGAGATGGTGGATCCTATAGGTAAACACCACCTCATCATGCACTAAAACTTACTAAAAAAAAAAAAGATGTGAAGTTCACACATATAGAAGATGGACATTTTGTGAATACATATTACACGTATTGTAAAATAGATAGAGCTCATATGTAGAGTTTGTTTGATAAACTTTCCTACTACTTTGTCTAAATTAGAAGCAAATTGGTTGAACATTACTTCTACCTAAAATGGCAGAAAACGCACCTATCTTGGTGATGGACAGGACAGCTAGAGGGGATATGGAGGAGGCTGTTATTTTTTTTTTAATAGGTGTACTTTCACCAATTTGCTGATAATTCATTGAAAGTAGATGATCGGTACAATTGCTGCCAATGCATTTTTTAAAGCTGTATTGTCATGAGTCAAATTTGATCATGTTAGGTTCTTGCATAGGTCCTATAGCATTGATAAGTTTCCACCCTCTTTCCTACACACACATCTCTCCTGCATACACACAACTCTACTACTATCACACACGCAATTTTCCGAAATACACACACAACTCTCCTCCATACACAAACACAGTTCTAACACATATAGCTTTTCTACAGCTTTGAAGTATGCACTCACACCTCTGTTACATACACGCACTGTTTTGCTACATACTTGTACACAGCTTTCTTACATACACCAACAGCTCTCTTATATACTCATGCAGCTCCACACACACAAACACTTATATATATATATATATATATATATATATGTACACTCATCCATCGTATACATTACCACATCTTGAAATTCCTTCCAGGAATGTGACTGATCACATGACCTGAAAGGTTCAATGGCTAATCAACAACTTTGTTTGATTGGGACCCTATCCATGCCACCTCACATATCAGGAGTGTCGTTCTTCTTTTCATAAAGAGGTCCAAGGGCTAGTCTTGCAGAAGTTTTTTCAGCTACACAGGATGCGCAACATCCGTGCAAGTCCTGGTGACTTTCTCCCCTGCACTGCACCGATCAGATAGATCAGTGTGGGGCAGGAGAAAGGAGAACAGTTCTTTCAGTGATCATGAAGGATGCTGTCAGTGTTTTCCTCCATCAGAATAAGCAGCCTCTAGACTGTAAGAAACACACACATTTTAACATCATTTTGATTGTCTAAAATTTACTGCAGCTAAAAATTACATTTGGTTTACAATGCATTTTGCCAGATATGTTGTCACTTGTCAAAGCTAAGAATTTTACATGCTGGGTTTTTTTATGGCACATTTAGCACTGATAAGTTGTCACACTCTTGCTTAATATGTTAACATTCTGTCTGTAAACTGTATATGCATAGCTACCTTTTTGAAGCAATATTGAGATTTACTTAAGAACGTGGGGCCCAATAAATACCATCAATGGTGCCCAGTCCAAGAGATGGTGGATCCTATAGGTAGACACCACCTCATCATGCACTAAAACTTACTAAAAAAAAAAAAGATGTGAAGTTCACACATATAGAAGATGGACATTTTGTGAATACATATTACACGTATTGTAAAATAGATAGAGCTCATATGTAGAGTTTGTTTGATAAACTTTCCTACTACTTTGTCTAAATTAGAAGCAAATTGGTTGAACATTACTTCTACCTAAAATGGCAGAAAACGCACCTATCTTGGTGATGGACAGGACAGCTAGAGGGGATATGGAGGAGGCTGTTATTTTTTTTTTAATAGGTGTACTTTCACCAATTTGCTGATAATTCATTGAAAGTAGATGATCGGTACAATTGCTGCCAATGCATTTTTTAAAGCTGTATTGTCATGAGTCAAATTTGATCATGTTAGGTTCTTGCATAGGTCCTATAGCATTGATAAGTTTCCACCCTCTTTCCTACACACACATCTCTCCTGCATACACACAACTCTACTACTATCACACACGCAATTTTCCGAAATACACACACAACTCTCCTCCATACACAAACACAGTTCTAACACATATAGCTTTTCTACAGCTTTGAAGTATGCACTCACACCTCTGTTACATACACGCACTGTTTTGCTACATACTTGTACACAGCTTTCTTACATACACCAACAGCTCTCTTATATACTCATGCAGCTCCACACACACAAACACTTATATATATATATATATATATATGTACACTCATCCATCGTATACATTACCACATCTTGAAATTCCTTCCAGGAATGTGACTGATCACATGACCTGAAAGGTTCAATGGCTAATCAACAACTTTGTTTGATTGGGACCCTATCCATGCCACCTCACATATCAGGAGTGTCGTTCTTCTTTTCATAAAGAGGTCCAAGGGCTAGTCTTGCAGAAGTTTTTTCAGCTACACAGGATGCGCAACATCCGTGCAAGTCCTGGTGACTTTCTCCCCTGCACTGCACCGATCAGATAGATCAGTGTGGGGCAGGAGAAAGGAGAACAGTTCTTTCAGTGATCATGAAGGATGCTGTCAGTGTTTTCCTCCATCAGAATAAGCAGCCTCTAGACTGTAAGAAACACACACATTTTAACATCATTTTGATTGTCTAAAATTTACTGCAGCTAAAAATTACATTTGGTTTACAATGCATTTTGCCAGATATGTTGTCACTTGTCAAAGCTAAGAATTTTACATGCTGGGTTTTTTTATGGCACATTTAGCACTGATAAGTTGTCACACTCTTGCTTAATATGTTAACATTCTGTCTGTAAACTGTATATGCATAGCTACCTTTTTGAAGCAATATTGAGATTTACTTAAGAACGTGGGGCCCAATAAATACCATCAATGGTGCCCAGTCCAAGAGATGGTGGATCCTATAGGTAGACACCACCTCATCATGCACTAAAACTTACTAAAAAAAAAAAAGATGTGAAGTTCACACATATAGAAGATGGACATTTTGTGAATACATATTACACGTATTGTAAAACAGATAGAGCTCATATGTAGAGTTTGTTGGATAAACTTTCCTACTACTTTGTCTAAATTAGAAGCAAATTGGTTGAACATTACTTCTACCTAAAATGGCAGAAAACGCACCTATCTTGGTGATGGACAGGACAGCTAGAGGGGATATGGAGGAGGCTGTTATTTTTTTTTTAATAGGTGTACTTTCACCAATTTGCTGATAATTCATTGAAAGTAGATGATCGGTACAATTGCTGCCAATGCATTTTTTAAAGCTGTATTGTCATGAGTCAAATTTGATCATGTTAGGTTCTTGCATAGGTCCTATAGCATTGATAAGTTTCCACCCTCTTTCCTACACACACATCTCTCCTGCATACACACAACTCTACTACTATCACACACGCAATTTTCCGAAATACACACACAACTCTCCTCCATACACAAACACAGTTCTAACACATATAGCTTTTCTACAGCTTTGAAGTATGCACTCACACCTCTGTTACATACACGCACTGTTTTGCTACATACTTGTACACAGCTTTCTTACATACACCAACAGCTCTCTTATATACTCATGCAGCTCCACACACACAAACACTTATATATATATATATATATATATATATGTACACTCATCCATCGTATACATTACCACATCTTGAAATTCCTTCCAGGAATGTGACTGATCACATGACCTGAAAGGTTCAATGGCTAATCAACAACTTTGTTTGATTGGGACCCTATCCATGCCACCTCACATATCAGGAGTGTCGTTCTTCTTTTCATAAAGAGGTCCAAGGGCTAGTCTTGCAGAAGTTTTTTCAGCTACACAGGAATGCGCAACATCCGTGCAAGTCCTGGTGACTTTCTCCCCTGCACTGCACCGATCAGATAGATCAGTGTGGGGCAGGAGAAAGGAGAACAGTTCTTTCAGTGATCATGAAGGATGCTGTCAGTGTTTTCCTCCATCAGAATAAGCAGCCTCTAGACTGTAAGAAACACACACATTTTAACATCATTTTGATTGTCTAAAATTTACTGCAGCTAAAAATTACATTTGGTTTACAATGCATTTTGCCAGATATGTTGTCACTTGTCAAAGCTAAGAATTTTACATGCTGGGTTTTTTTATGGCACATTTAGCACTGATAAGTTGTCACACTCTTGCTTAATATGTTAACATTCTGTCTGTAAACTGTATATGCATAGCTACCTTTTTGAAGCAATATTGAGATTTACTTAAGAACGTGGGGCCCAATAAATACCATCAATGGTGCCCAGTCCAAGAGATGGTGGATCCTATAGGTAGACACCACCTCATCATGCACTAAAACTTACTAAAAAAAAAAAAGATGTGAAGTTCACACATATAGAAGATGGACATTTTGTGAATACATATTACACGTATTGTAAAACAGATAGAGCTCATATGTAGAGTTTGTTGGATAAACTTTCCTACTACTTTGTCTAAATTAGAAGCAAATTGGTTGAACATTACTTCTACCTAAAATGGCAGAAAACGCACCTATCTTGGTGATGGACAGGACAGCTAGAGGGGATATGGAGGAGGCTGTTATTTTTTTTTTAATAGGTGTACTTTCACCAATTTGCTGATAATTCATTGAAAGTAGATGATCGGTACAATTGCTGCCAATGCATTTTTTAAAGCTGTATTGTCATGAGTCAAATTTGATCATGTTAGGTTCTTGCATAGGTCCTATAGCATTGATAAGTTTCCACCCTCTTTCCTACACACACATCTCTCCTGCATACACACAACTCTACTACTATCACACACGCAATTTTCCGAAATACACACACAACTCTCCTCCATACACAAACACAGTTCTAACACATATAGCTTTTCTACAGCTTTGAAGTATGCACTCACACCTCTGTTACATACACGCACTGTTTTGCTACATACTTGTACACAGCTTTCTTACATACACCAACAGCTCTCTTATATACTCATGCAGCTCCACACACACAAACACTTATATATATATATATATATATATATATGTACACTCATCCATCGTATACATTACCACATCTTGAAATTCCTTCCAGGAATGTGACTGATCACATGACCTGAAAGGTTCAATGGCTAATCAACAACTTTGTTTGATTGGGACCCTATCCATGCCACCTCACATATCAGGAGTGTCGTTCTTCTTTTCATAAAGAGGTCCAAGGGCTAGTCTTGCAGAAGTTTTTTCAGCTACACAGGATGCGCAACATCCGTGCAAGTCCTGGTGACTTTCTCCCCTGCACTGCACCGATCAGATAGATCAGTGTGGGGCAGGAGAAAGGAGAACAGTTCTTTCAGTGATCATGAAGGATGCTGTCAGTGTTTTCCTCCATCAGAATAAGCAGCCTCTAGACTATAAGAAACACACACATTTTAACATCATTTTGATTGTCTAAAATTTACTGCAGCTAAAAATTACATTTGGTTTACAATGCATTTTGCCAGATATGTTGTCACTTGTCAAAGCTAAGAATTTTACATGCTGGGTTTTTTTATGGCACATTTAGCACTGATAAGTTGTCACACTCTTGCTTAATATGTTAACATTCTGTCTGTAAACTGTATATGCATAGCTACCTTTTTGAAGCAATATTGAGATTTACTTAAGAACGTGGGGCCCAATAAATACCATCAATGGTGCCCAGTCCAAGAGATGGTGGATCCTATAGGTAGACACCACCTCATCATGCACTAAAACTTACTAAAAAAAAAAAAGATGTGAAGTTCACACATATAGAAGATGGACATTTTGTGAATACATATTACACGTATTGTAAAACAGATAGAGCTCATATGTAGAGTTTGTTGGATAAACTTTCCTACTACTTTGTCTAAATTAGAAGCAAATTGGTTGAACATTACTTCTACCTAAAATGGCAGAAAACGCACCTATCTTGGTGATGGACAGGACAGCTAGAGGGGATATGGAGGAGGCTGTTATTTTTTTTTTAATAGGTGTACTTTCACCAATTTGCTGATAATTCATTGAAAGTAGATGATCGGTACAATTGCTGCCAATGCATTTTTTAAAGCTGTATTGTCATGAGTCAAATTTGATCATGTTAGGTTCTTGCATAGGTCCTATAGCATTGATAAGTTTCCACCCTCTTTCCTACACACACATCTCTCCTGCATACACACAACTCTACTACTATCACACACGCAATTTTCCGAAATACACACACAACTCTCCTCCATACACAAACACAGTTCTAACACATATAGCTTTTCTACAGCTTTGAAGTATGCACTCACACCTCTGTTACATACACGCACTGTTTTGCTACATACTTGTACACAGCTTTCTTACATACACCAACAGCTCTCTTATATACTCATGCAGCTCCACACACACAAACACTTATATATATATATATATATATATATATGTACACTCATCCATCGTATACATTACCACATCTTGAAATTCCTTCCAGGAATGTGACTGATCACATGACCTGAAAGGTTCAATGGCTAATCAACAACTTTGTTTGATTGGGACCCTATCCATGCCACCTCACATATCAGGAGTGTCGTTCTTCTTTTCATAAAGAGGTCCAAGGGCTAGTCTTGCAGAAGTTTTTTCAGCTACACAGGATGCGCAACATCCGTGCAAGTCCTGGTGACTTTCTCCCCTGCACTGCACCGATCAGATAGATCAGTGTGGGGCAGGAGAAAGGAGAACAGTTCTTTCAGTGATCATGAAGGATGCTGTCAGTGTTTTCCTCCATCAGAATAAGCAGCCTCTAGACTGTAAGAAACACACACATTTTAACATCATTTTGATTGTCTAAAATTTACTGCAGCTAAAAATTACATTTGGTTTACAATGCATTTTGCCAGATATGTTGTCACTTGTCAAAGCTAAGAATTTTACATGCTGGGTTTTTTTATGGCACATTTAGCACTGATAAGTTGTCACACTCTTGCTTAATATGTTAACATTCTGTCTGTAAACTGTATATGCATAGCTACCTTTTTGAAGCAATATTGAGATTTACTTAAGAACGTGGGGCCCAATAAATACCATCAATGGTGCCCAGTCCAAGAGATGGTGGATCCTATAGGTAGACACCACCTCATCATGCACTAAAACTTACTAAAAAAAAAAAAGATGTGAAGTTCACACATATAGAAGATGGACATTTTGTGAATACATATTACACGTATTGTAAAATAGATAGAGCTCATATGTAGAGTTTGTTTGATAAACTTTCCTACTACTTTGTCTAAATTAGAAGCAAATTGGTTGAACATTACTTCTACCTAAAATGGCAGAAAACGCACCTATCTTGGTGATGGACAGGACAGCTAGAGGGGATATGGAGGAGGCTGTTATTTTTTTTTTAATAGGTGTACTTTCACCAATTTGCTGATAATTCATTGAAAGTAGATGATCGGTACAATTGCTGCCAATGCATTTTTTAAAGCTGTATTGTCATGAGTCAAATTTGATCATGTTAGGTTCTTGCATAGGTCCTATAGCATTGATAAGTTTCCACCCTCTTTCCTACACACACATCTCTCCTGCATACACACAACTCTACTACTATCACACACGCAATTTTCCGAAATACACACACAACTCTCCTCCATACACAAACACAGTTCTAACACATATAGCTTTTCTACAGCTTTGAAGTATGCACTCACACCTCTGTTACATACACGCACTGTTTTGCTACATACTTGTACACAGCTTTCTTACATACACCAACAGCTCTCTTATATACTCATGCAGCTCCACACACACAAACACTTATATATATATATATATATATATATGTACACTCATCCATCGTATACATTACCACATCTTGAAATTCCTTCCAGGAATGTGACTGATCACATGACCTGAAAGGTTCAATGGCTAATCAACAACTTTGTTTGATTGGGACCCTATCCATGCCACCTCACATATCAGGAGTGTCGTTCTTCTTTTCATAAAGAGGTCCAAGGGCTAGTCTTGCAGAAGTTTTTTCAGCTACACAGGATGCGCAACATCCGTGCAAGTCCTGGTGACTTTCTCCCCTGCACTGCACCGATCAGATAGATCAGTGTGGGGCAGGAGAAAGGAGAACAGTTCTTTCAGTGATCATGAAGGATGCTGTCAGTGTTTTCCTCCATCAGAATAAGCAGCCTCTAGACTGTAAGAAACACACACATTTTAACATCATTTTGATTGTCTAAAATTTACTGCAGCTAAAAATTACATTTGGTTTACAATGCATTTTGCCAGATATGTTGTCACTTGTCAAAGCTAAGAATTTTACATGCTGGGTTTTTTTATGGCACATTTAGCACTGATAAGTTGTCACACTCTTGCTTAATATGTTAACATTCTGTCTGTAAACTGTATATGCATAGCTACCTTTTTGAAGCAATATTGAGATTTACTTAAGAACGTGGGGCCCAATAAATACCATCAATGGTGCCCAGTCCAAGAGATGGTGGATCCTATAGGTAGACACCACCTCATCATGCACTAAAACTTACTAAAAAAAAAAAAGATGTGAAGTTCACACATATAGAAGATGGACATTTTGTGAATACATATTACACGTATTGTAAAACAGATAGAGCTCATATGTAGAGTTTGTTGGATAAACTTTCCTACTACTTTGTCTAAATTAGAAGCAAATTGGTTGAACATTACTTCTACCTAAAATGGCAGAAAACGCACCTATCTTGGTGATGGACAGGACAGCTAGAGGGGATATGGAGGAGGCTGTTATTTTTTTTTTAATAGGTGTACTTTCACCAATTTGCTGATAATTCATTGAAAGTAGATGATCGGTACAATTGCTGCCAATGCATTTTTTAAAGCTGTATTGTCATGAGTCAAATTTGATCATGTTAGGTTCTTGCATAGGTCCTATAGCATTGATAAGTTTCCACCCTCTTTCCTACACACACATCTCTCCTGCATACACACAACTCTACTACTATCACACACGCAATTTTCCGAAATACACACACAACTCTCCTCCATACACAAACACAGTTCTAACACATATAGCTTTTCTACAGCTTTGAAGTATGCACTCACACCTCTGTTACATACACGCACTGTTTTGCTACATACTTGTACACAGCTTTCTTACATACACCAACAGCTCTCTTATATACTCATGCAGCTCCACACACACAAACACTTATATATATATATATATATATATATATGTACACTCATCCATCGTATACATTACCACATCTTGAAATTCCTTCCAGGAATGTGACTGATCACATGACCTGAAAGGTTCAATGGCTAATCAACAACTTTGTTTGATTGGGACCCTATCCATGCCACCTCACATATCAGGAGTGTCGTTCTTCTTTTCATAAAGAGGTCCAAGGGCTAGTCTTGCAGAAGTTTTTTCAGCTACACAGGATGCGCAACATCCGTGCAAGTCCTGGTGACTTTCTCCCCTGCACTGCACCGATCAGATAGATCAGTGTGGGGCAGGAGAAAGGAGAACAGTTCTTTCAGTGATCATGAAGGATGCTGTCAGTGTTTTCCTCCATCAGAATAAGCAGCCTCTAGACTGTAAGAAACACACACATTTTAACATCATTTTGATTGTCTAAAATTTACTGCAGCTAAAAATTACATTTGGTTTACAATGCATTTTGCCAGATATGTTGTCACTTGTCAAAGCTAAGAATTTTACATGCTGGGTTTTTTTATGGCACATTTAGCACTGATAAGTTGTCACACTCTTGCTTAATATGTTAACATTCTGTCTGTAAACTGTATATGCATAGCTACCTTTTTGAAGCAATATTGAGATTTACTTAAGAACGTGGGGCCCAATAAATACCATCAATGGTGCCCAGTCCAAGAGATGGTGGATCCTATAGGTAAACACCACCTCATCATGCACTAAAACTTACTAAAAAAAAAAAAGATGTGAAGTTCACACATATAGAAGATGGACATTTTGTGAATACATATTACACGTATTGTAAAATAGATAGAGCTCATATGTAGAGTTTGTTTGATAAACTTTCCTACTACTTTGTCTAAATTAGAAGCAAATTGGTTGAACATTACTTCTACCTAAAATGGCAGAAAACGCACCTATCTTGGTGATGGACAGGACAGCTAGAGGGGATATGGAGGAGGCTGTTATTTTTTTTTTAATAGGTGTACTTTCACCAATTTGCTGATAATTCATTGAAAGTAGATGATCGGTACAATTGCTGCCAATGCATTTTTTAAAGCTGTATTGTCATGAGTCAAATTTGATCATGTTAGGTTCTTGCATAGGTCCTATAGCATTGATAAGTTTCCACCCTCTTTCCTACACACACATCTCTCCTGCATACACACAACTCTACTACTATCACACACGCAATTTTCCGAAATACACACACAACTCTCCTCCATACACAAACACAGTTCTAACACATATAGCTTTTCTACAGCTTTGAAGTATGCACTCACACCTCTGTTACATACACGCACTGTTTTGCTACATACTTGTACACAGCTTTCTTACATACACCAACAGCTCTCTTATATACTCATGCAGCTCCACACACACAAACACTTATATATATATATATATATATATATATATATGTACACTCATCCATCGTATACATTACCACATCTTGAAATTCCTTCCAGGAATGTGACTGATCACATGACCTGAAAGGTTCAATGGCTAATCAACAACTTTGTTTGATTGGGACCCTATCCATGCCACCTCACATATCAGGAGTGTCGTTCTTCTTTTCATAAAGAGGTCCAAGGGCTAGTCTTGCAGAAGTTTTTTCAGCTACACAGGATGCGCAACATCCGTGCAAGTCCTGGTGACTTTCTCCCCTGCACTGCACCGATCAGATAGATCAGTGTGGGGCAGGAGAAAGGAGAACAGTTCTTTCAGTGATCATGAAGGATGCTGTCAGTGTTTTCCTCCATCAGAATAAGCAGCCTCTAGACTGTAAGAAACACACACATTTTAACATCATTTTGATTGTCTAAAATTTACTGCAGCTAAAAATTACATTTGGTTTACAATGCATTTTGCCAGATATGTTGTCACTTGTCAAAGCTAAGAATTTTACATGCTGGGTTTTTTTATGGCACATTTAGCACTGATAAGTTGTCACACTCTTGCTTAATATGTTAACATTCTGTCTGTAAACTGTATATGCATAGCTACCTTTTTGAAGCAATATTGAGATTTACTTAAGAACGTGGGGCCCAATAAATACCATCAATGGTGCCCAGTCCAAGAGATGGTGGATCCTATAGGTAGACACCACCTCATCATGCACTAAAACTTACTAAAAAAAAAAAAAGATGTGAAGTTCACACATATAGAAGATGGACATTTTGTGAATACATATTACACGTATTGTAAAATAGATAGAGCTCATATGTAGAGTTTGTTTGATAAACTTTCCTACTACTTTGTCTAAATTAGAAGCAAATTGGTTGAACATTACTTCTACCTAAAATGGCAGAAAACGCACCTATCTTGGTGATGGACAGGACAGCTAGAGGGGATATGGAGGAGGCTGTTATTTTTTTTTTAATAGGTGTACTTTCACCAATTTGCTGATAATTCATTGAAAGTAGATGATCGGTACAATTGCTGCCAATGCATTTTTTAAAGCTGTATTGTCATGAGTCAAATTTGATCATGTTAGGTTCTTGCATAGGTCCTATAGCATTGATAAGTTTCCACCCTCTTTCCTACACACACATCTCTCCTGCATACACACAACTCTACTACTATCACACACGCAATTTTCCGAAATACACACACAACTCTCCTCCATACACAAACACAGTTCTAACACATATAGCTTTTCTACAGCTTTGAAGTATGCACTCACACCTCTGTTACATACACGCACTGTTTTGCTACATACTTGTACACAGCTTTCTTACATACACCAACAGCTCTCTTATATACTCATGCAGCTCCACACACACAAACACTTATATATATATATATATATATATATATATATGTACACTCATCCATCGTATACATTACCACATCTTGAAATTCCTTCCAGGAATGTGACTGATCACATGACCTGAAAGGTTCAATGGCTAATCAACAACTTTGTTTGATTGGGACCCTATCCATGCCACCTCACATATCAGGAGTGTCGTTCTTCTTTTCATAAAGAGGTCCAAGGGCTAGTCTTGCAGAAGTTTTTTCAGCTACACAGGATGCGCAACATCCGTGCAAGTCCTGGTGACTTTCTCCCCTGCACTGCACCGATCAGATAGATCAGTGTGGGGCAGGAGAAAGGAGAACAGTTCTTTCAGTGATCATGAAGGATGCTGTCAGTGTTTTCCTCCATCAGAATAAGCAGCCTCTAGACTGTAAGAAACACACACATTTTAACATCATTTTGATTGTCTAAAATTTACTGCAGCTAAAAATTACATTTGGTTTACAATGCATTTTGCCAGATATGTTGTCACTTGTCAAAGCTAAGAATTTTACATGCTGGGTTTTTTTATGGCACATTTAGCACTGATAAGTTGTCACACTCTTGCTTAATATGTTAACATTCTGTCTGTAAACTGTATATGCATAGCTACCTTTTTGAAGCAATATTGAGATTTACTTAAGAACGTGGGGCCCAATAAATACCATCAATGGTGCCCAGTCCAAGAGATGGTGGATCCTATAGGTAGACACCACCTCATCATGCACTAAAACTTACTAAAAAAAAAAAAGATGTGAAGTTCACACATATAGAAGATGGACATTTTGTGAATACATATTACACGTATTGTAAAATAGATAGAGCTCATATGTAGAATTTGTTTGATAAACTTTCCTACTACTTTGTCTAAATTAGAAGCAAATTGGTTGAACATTACTTCTACCTAAAATGGCAGAAAACGCACCTATCTTGGTGATGGACAGGACAGCTAGAGGGGATATGGAGGAGGCTGTTATTTTTTTTTTAATAGGTGTACTTTCACCAATTTGCTGATAATTCATTGAAAGTAGATGATCGGTACAATTGCTGCCAATGCATTTTTTAAAGCTGTATTGTCATGAGTCAAATTTGATCATGTTAGGTTCTTGCATAGGTCCTATAGCATTGATAAGTTTCCACCCTCTTTCCTACACACACATCTCTCCTGCATACACACAACTCTACTACTATCACACACGCAATTTTCCGAAATACACACACAACTCTCCTCCATACACAAACACAGTTCTAACACATATAGCTTTTCTACAGCTTTGAAGTATGCACTCACACCTCTGTTACATACACGCACTGTTTTGCTACATACTTGTACACAGCTTTCTTACATACACCAACAGCTCTCTTATATACTCATGCAGCTCCACACACACAAACACTTATATATATATATATATATATATATATATGTACACTCATCCATCGTATACATTACCACATCTTGAAATTCCTTCCAGGAATGTGACTGATCACATGACCTGAAAGGTTCAATGGCTAATCAACAACTTTGTTTGATTGGGACCCTATCCATGCCACCTCACATATCAGGAGTGTCGTTCTTCTTTTCATAAAGAGGTCCAAGGGCTAGTCTTGCAGAAGTTTTTTCAGCTACACAGGATGCGCAACATCCGTGCAAGTCCTGGTGACTTTCTCCCCTGCACTGCACCGATCAGATAGATCAGTGTGGGGCAGGAGAAAGGAGAACAGTTCTTTCAGTGATCATGAAGGATGCTGTCAGTGTTTTCCTCCATCAGAATAAGCAGCCTCTAGACTGTAAGAAACACACACATTTTAACATCATTTTGATTGTCTAAAATTTACTGCAGCTAAAAATTACATTTGGTTTACAATGCATTTTGCCAGATATGTTGTCACTTGTCAAAGCTAAGAATTTTACATGCTGGGTTTTTTTATGGCACATTTAGCACTGATAAGTTGTCACACTCTTGCTTAATATGTTAACATTCTGTCTGTAAACTGTATATGCATAGCTACCTTTTTGAAGCAATATTGAGATTTACTTAAGAACGTGGGGCCCAATAAATACCATCAATGGTGCCCAGTCCAAGAGATGGTGGATCCTATAGGTAGACACCACCTCATCATGCACTAAAACTTACTAAAAAAAAAAAAGATGTGAAGTTCACACATATAGAAGATGGACATTTTGTGAATACATATTACACGTATTGTAAAATAGATAGAGCTCATATGTAGAGTTTGTTTGATAAACTTTCCTACTACTTTGTCTAAATTAGAAGCAAATTGGTTGAACATTACTTCTACCTAAAATGGCAGAAAACGCACCTATCTTGGTGATGGACAGGACAGCTAGAGGGGATATGGAGGAGGCTGTTATTTTTTTTTTAATAGGTGTACTTTCACCAATTTGCTGATAATTCATTGAAAGTAGATGATCGGTACAATTGCTGCCAATGCATTTTTTAAAGCTGTATTGTCATGAGTCAAATTTGATCATGTTAGGTTCTTGCATAGGTCCTATAGCATTGATAAGTTTCCACCCTCTTTCCTACACACACATCTCTCCTGCATACACACAACTCTACTACTATCACACACGCAATTTTCCGAAATACACACACAACTCTCCTCCATACACAAACACAGTTCTAACACATATAGCTTTTCTACAGCTTTGAAGTATGCACTCACACCTCTGTTACATACACGCACTGTTTTGCTACATACTTGTACACAGCTTTCTTACATACACCAACAGCTCTCTTATATACTCATGCAGCTCCACACACACAAACACTTATATATATATATATATATATATATATGTACACTCATCCATCGTATACATTACCACATCTTGAAATTCCTTCCAGGAATGTGACTGATCACATGACCTGAAAGGTTCAATGGCTAATCAACAACTTTGTTTGATTGGGACCCTATCCATGCCACCTCACATATCAGGAGTGTCGTTCTTCTTTTCATAAAGAGGTCCAAGGGCTAGTCTTGCAGAAGTTTTTTCAGCTACACAGGATGCGCAACATCCGTGCAAGTCCTGGTGACTTTCTCCCCTGCACTGCACCGATCAGATAGATCAGTGTGGGGCAGGAGAAAGGAGAACAGTTCTTTCAGTGATCATGAAGGATGCTGTCAGTGTTTTCCTCCATCAGAATAAGCAGCCTCTAGACTATAAGAAACACACACATTTTAACATCATTTTGATTGTCTAAAATTTACTGCAGCTAAAAATTACATTTGGTTTACAATGCATTTTGCCAGATATGTTGTCACTTGTCAAAGCTAAGAATTTTACATGCTGGGTTTTTTTATGGCACATTTAGCACTGATAAGTTGTCACACTCTTGCTTAATATGTTAACATTCTGTCTGTAAACTGTATATGCATAGCTACCTTTTTGAAGCAATATTGAGATTTACTTAAGAACGTGGGGCCCAATAAATACCATCAATGGTGCCCAGTCCAAGAGATGGTGGATCCTATAGGTAGACACCACCTCATCATGCACTAAAACTTACTAAAAAAAAAAAAGATGTGAAGTTCACACATATAGAAGATGGACATTTTGTGAATACATATTACACGTATTGTAAAACAGATAGAGCTCATATGTAGAGTTTGTTGGATAAACTTTCCTACTACTTTGTCTAAATTAGAAGCAAATTGGTTGAACATTACTTCTACCTAAAATGGCAGAAAACGCACCTATCTTGGTGATGGACAGGACAGCTAGAGGGGATATGGAGGAGGCTGTTATTTTTTTTTTAATAGGTGTACTTTCACCAATTTGCTGATAATTCATTGAAAGTAGATGATCGGTACAATTGCTGCCAATGCATTTTTTAAAGCTGTATTGTCATGAGTCAAATTTGATCATGTTAGGTTCTTGCATAGGTCCTATAGCATTGATAAGTTTCCACCCTCTTTCCTACACACACATCTCTCCTGCATACACACAACTCTACTACTATCACACACGCAATTTTCCGAAATACACACACAACTCTCCTCCATACACAAACACAGTTCTAACACATATAGCTTTTCTACAGCTTTGAAGTATGCACTCACACCTCTGTTACATACACGCACTGTTTTGCTACATACTTGTACACAGCTTTCTTACATACACCAACAGCTCTCTTATATACTCATGCAGCTCCACACACACAAACACTTATATATATATATATATATATATATATGTACACTCATCCATCGTATACATTACCACATCTTGAAATTCCTTCCAGGAATGTGACTGATCACATGACCTGAAAGGTTCAATGGCTAATCAACAACTTTGTTTGATTGGGACCCTATCCATGCCACCTCACATATCAGGAGTGTCGTTCTTCTTTTCATAAAGAGGTCCAAGGGCTAGTCTTGCAGAAGTTTTTTCAGCTACACAGGATGCGCAACATCCGTGCAAGTCCTGGTGACTTTCTCCCCTGCACTGCACCGATCAGATAGATCAGTGTGGGGCAGGAGAAAGGAGAACAGTTCTTTCAGTGATCATGAAGGATGCTGTCAGTGTTTTCCTCCATCAGAATAAGCAGCCTCTAGACTGTAAGAAACACACACATTTTAACATCATTTTGATTGTCTAAAATTTACTGCAGCTAAAAATTACATTTGGTTTACAATGCATTTTGCCAGATATGTTGTCACTTGTCAAAGCTAAGAATTTTACATGCTGGGTTTTTTTATGGCACATTTAGCACTGATAAGTTGTCACACTCTTGCTTAATATGTTAACATTCTGTCTGTAAACTGTATATGCATAGCTACCTTTTTGAAGCAATATTGAGATTTACTTAAGAACGTGGGGCCCAATAAATACCATCAATGGTGCCCAGTCCAAGAGATGGTGGATCCTATAGGTAGACACCACCTCATCATGCACTAAAACTTACTAAAAAAAAAAAAGATGTGAAGTTCACACATATAGAAGATGGACATTTTGTGAATACATATTACACGTATTGTAAAATAGATAGAGCTCATATGTAGAGTTTGTTTGATAAACTTTCCTACTACTTTGTCTAAATTAGAAGCAAATTGGTTGAACATTACTTCTACCTAAAATGGCAGAAAACGCACCTATCTTGGTGATGGACAGGACAGCTAGAGGGGATATGGAGGAGGCTGTTATTTTTTTTTTAATAGGTGTACTTTCACCAATTTGCTGATAATTCATTGAAAGTAGATGATCGGTACAATTGCTGCCAATGCATTTTTTAAAGCTGTATTGTCATGAGTCAAATTTGATCATGTTAGGTTCTTGCATAGGTCCTATAGCATTGATAAGTTTCCACCCTCTTTCCTACACACACATCTCTCCTGCATACACACAACTCTACTACTATCACACACGCAATTTTCCGAAATACACACACAACTCTCCTCCATACACAAACACAGTTCTAACACATATAGCTTTTCTACAGCTTTGAAGTATGCACTCACACCTCTGTTACATACACGCACTGTTTTGCTACATACTTGTACACAGCTTTCTTACATACACCAACAGCTCTCTTATATACTCATGCAGCTCCACACACACAAACACTTATATATATATATATATATATATGTACACTCATCCATCGTATACATTACCACATCTTGAAATTCCTTCCAGGAATGTGACTGATCACATGACCTGAAAGGTTCAATGGCTAATCAACAACTTTGTTTGATTGGGACCCTATCCATGCCACCTCACATATCAGGAGTGTCGTTCTTCTTTTCATAAAGAGGTCCAAGGGCTAGTCTTGCAGAAGTTTTTTCAGCTACACAGGATGCGCAACATCCGTGCAAGTCCTGGTGACTTTCTCCCCTGCACTGCACCGATCAGATAGATCAGTGTGGGGCAGGAGAAAGGAGAACAGTTCTTTCAGTGATCATGAAGGATGCTGTCAGTGTTTTCCTCCATCAGAATAAGCAGCCTCTAGACTGTAAGAAACACACACATTTTAACATCATTTTGATTGTCTAAAATTTACTGCAGCTAAAAATTACATTTGGTTTACAATGCATTTTGCCAGATATGTTGTCACTTGTCAAAGCTAAGAATTTTACATGCTGGGTTTTTTTATGGCACATTTAGCACTGATAAGTTGTCACACTCTTGCTTAATATGTTAACATTCTGTCTGTAAACTGTATATGCATAGCTACCTTTTTGAAGCAATATTGAGATTTACTTAAGAACGTGGGGCCCAATAAATACCATCAATGGTGCCCAGTCCAAGAGATGGTGGATCCTATAGGTAGACACCACCTCATCATGCACTAAAACTTACTAAAAAAAAAAAAGATGTGAAGTTCACACATATAGAAGATGGACATTTTGTGAATACATATTACACGTATTGTAAAATAGATAGAGCTCATATGTAGAGTTTGTTTGATAAACTTTCCTACTACTTTGTCTAAATTAGAAGCAAATTGGTTGAACATTACTTCTACCTAAAATGGCAGAAAACGCACCTATCTTGGTGATGGACAGGACAGCTAGAGGGGATATGGAGGAGGCTGTTATTTTTTTTTTAATAGGTGTACTTTCACCAATTTGCTGATAATTCATTGAAAGTAGATGATCGGTACAATTGCTGCCAATGCATTTTTTAAAGCTGTATTGTCATGAGTCAAATTTGATCATGTTAGGTTCTTGCATAGGTCCTATAGCATTGATAAGTTTCCACCCTCTTTCCTACACACACATCTCTCCTGCATACACACAACTCTACTACTATCACACACGCAATTTTCCGAAATACACACACAACTCTCCTCCATACACAAACACAGTTCTAACACATATAGCTTTTCTACAGCTTTGAAGTATGCACTCACACCTCTGTTACATACACGCACTGTTTTGCTACATACTTGTACACAGCTTTCTTACATACACCAACAGCTCTCTTATATACTCATGCAGCTCCACACACACAAACACTTATATATATATATATATATATATGTACACTCATCCATCGTATACATTACCACATCTTGAAATTCCTTCCAGGAATGTGACTGATCACATGACCTGAAAGGTTCAATGGCTAATCAACAACTTTGTTTGATTGGGACCCTATCCATGCCACCTCACATATCAGGAGTGTCGTTCTTCTTTTCATAAAGAGGTCCAAGGGCTAGTCTTGCAGAAGTTTTTTCAGCTACACAGGATGCGCAACATCCGTGCAAGTCCTGGTGACTTTCTCCCCTGCACTGCACCGATCAGATAGATCAGTGTGGGGCAGGAGAAAGGAGAACAGTTCTTTCAATGATCATGAAGGATGCTGTCAGTGTTTTCCTCCATCAGAATAAGCAGCCTCTAGACTGTAAGAAACACACACATTTTAACATCATTTTGATTGTCTAAAATTTACTGCAGCTAAAAATTACATTTGGTTTACAATGCATTTTGCCAGATATGTTGTCACTTGTCAAAGCTAAGAATTTTACATGCTGGGTTTTTTTATGGCACATTTAGCACTGATAAGTTGTCACACTCTTGCTTAATATGTTAACATTCTGTCTGTAAACTGTATATGCATAGCTACCTTTTTGAAGCAATATTGAGATTTACTTAAGAACGTGGGGCCCAATAAATACCATCAATGGTGCCCAGTCCAAGAGATGGTGGATCCTATAGGTAGACACCACCTCATCATGCACTAAAACTTACTAAAAAAAAAAAAAGATGTGAAGTTCACACATATAGAAGATGGACATTTTGTGAATACATATTACACGTATTGTAAAATAGATAGAGCTCATATGTAGAGTTTGTTTGATAAACTTTCCTACTACTTTGTCTAAATTAGAAGCAAATTGGTTGAACATTACTTCTACCTAAAATGGCAGAAAACGCACCTATCTTGGTGATGGACAGGACAGCTAGAGGGGATATGGAGGAGGCTGTTATTTTTTTTTTAATAGGTGTACTTTCACCAATTTGCTGATAATTCATTGAAAGTAGATGATCGGTACAATTGCTGCCAATGCATTTTTTAAAGCTGTATTGTCATGAGTCAAATTTGATCATGTTAGGTTCTTGCATAGGTCCTATAGCATTGATAAGTTTCCACCCTCTTTCCTACACACACATCTCTCCTGCATACACACAACTCTACTACTATCACACACGCAATTTTCCGAAATACACACACAACTCTCCTCCATACACAAACACAGTTCTAACACATATAGCTTTTCTACAGCTTTGAAGTATGCACTCACACCTCTGTTACATACACGCACTGTTTTGCTACATACTTGTACACAGCTTTCTTACATACACCAACAGCTCTCTTATATACTCATGCAGCTCCACACACACAAACACTTATATATATATATATATATATATATGTACACTCATCCATCGTATACATTACCACATCTTGAAATTCCTTCCAGGAATGTGACTGATCACATGACCTGAAAGGTTCAATGGCTAATCAACAACTTTGTTTGATTGGGACCCTATCCATGCCACCTCACATATCAGGAGTGTCGTTCTTCTTTTCATAAAGAGGTCCAAGGGCTAGTCTTGCAGAAGTTTTTTCAGCTACACAGGATGCGCAACATCCGTGCAAGTCCTGGTGACTTTCTCCCCTGCACTGCACCGATCAGATAGATCAGTGTGGGGCAGGAGAAAGGAGAACAGTTCTTTCAGTGATCATGAAGGATGCTGTCAGTGTTTTCCTCCATCAGAATAAGCAGCCTCTAGACTGTAAGAAACACACACATTTTAACATCATTTTGATTGTCTAAAATTTACTGCAGCTAAAAATTACATTTGGTTTACAATGCATTTTGCCAGATATGTTGTCACTTGTCAAAGCTAAGAATTTTACATGCTGGGTTTTTTTATGGCACATTTAGCACTGATAAGTTGTCACACTCTTGCTTAATATGTTAACATTCTGTCTGTAAACTGTATATGCATAGCTACCTTTTTGAAGCAATATTGAGATTTACTTAAGAACGTGGGGCCCAATAAATACCATCAATGGTGCCCAGTCCAAGAGATGGTGGATCCTATAGGTAGACACCACCTCATCATGCACTAAAACTTACTAAAAAAAAAAAAGATGTGAAGTTCACACATATAGAAGATGGACATTTTGTGAATACATATTACACGTATTGTAAAATAGATAGAGCTCATATGTAGAGTTTGTTTGATAAACTTTCCTACTACTTTGTCTAAATTAGAAGCAAATTGGTTGAACATTACTTCTACCTAAAATGGCAGAAAACGCACCTATCTTGGTGATGGACAGGACAGCTAGAGGGGATATGGAGGAGGCTGTTATTTTTTTTTTAATAGGTGTACTTTCACCAATTTGCTGATAATTCATTGAAAGTAGATGATCGGTACAATTGCTGCCAATGCATTTTTTAAAGCTGTATTGTCATGAGTCAAATTTGATCATGTTAGGTTCTTGCATAGGTCCTATAGCATTGATAAGTTTCCACCCTCTTTCCTACACACACATCTCTCCTGCATACACACAACTCTACTACTATCACACACGCAATTTTCCGAAATACACACACAACTCTCCTCCATACACAAACACAGTTCTAACACATATAGCTTTTCTACAGCTTTGAAGTATGCACTCACACCTCTGTTACATACACGCACTGTTTTGCTACATACTTGTACACAGCTTTCTTACATACACCAACAGCTCTCTTATATACTCATGCAGCTCCACACACACAAACACTTATATATATATATATATATATATATATATATATATATGTACACTCATCCATCGTATACATTACCACATCTTGAAATTCCTTCCAGGAATGTGACTGATCACATGACCTGAAAGGTTCAATGGCTAATCAACAACTTTGTTTGATTGGGACCCTATCCATGCCACCTCACATATTAGGAGTGTCGTTCTTCTTTTCATAAAGAGGTCCAAGGGCTAGTCTTGCAGAAGTTTTTTCAGCTACACAGGATGCGCAACATCCGTGCAAGTCCTGGTGACTTTCTCCCCTGCACTGCACCGATCAGATAGATCAGTGTGGGGCAGGAGAAAGGAGAACAGTTCTTTCAGTGATCATGAAGGATGCTGTCAGTGTTTTCCTCCATCAGAATAAGCAGCCTCTAGACTGTAAGAAACACACACATTTTAACATCATTTTGATTGTCTAAAATTTACTGCAGCTAAAAATTACATTTGGTTTACAATGCATTTTGCCAGATATGTTGTCACTTGTCAAAGCTAAGAATTTTACATGCTGGGTTTTTTTATGGCACATTTAGCACTGATAAGTTGTCACACTCTTGCTTAATATGTTAACATTCTGTCTGTAAACTGTATATGCATAGCTACCTTTTTGAAGCAATATTGAGATTTACTTAAGAACGTGGGGCCCAATAAATACCATCAATGGTGCCCAGTCCAAGAGATGGTGGATCCTATAGGTAAACACCACCTCATCATGCACTAAAACTTACTAAAAAAAAAAAAGATGTGAAGTTCACACATATAGAAGATGGACATTTTGTGAATACATATTACACGTATTGTAAAATAGATAGAGCTCATATGTAGAGTTTGTTTGATAAACTTTCCTACTACTTTGTCTAAATTAGAAGCAAATTGGTTGAACATTACTTCTACCTAAAATGGCAGAAAACGCACCTATCTTGGTGATGGACAGGACAGCTAGAGGGGATATGGAGGAGGCTGTTATTTTTTTTTTAATAGGTGTACTTTCACCAATTTGCTGATAATTCATTGAAAGTAGATGATCGGTACAATTGCTGCCAATGCATTTTTTAAAGCTGTATTGTCATGAGTCAAATTTGATCATGTTAGGTTCTTGCATAGGTCCTATAGCATTGATAAGTTTCCACCCTCTTTCCTACATACACACATCTCTCCTGCATACACACAACTCTACTACTATCACACACGCAATTTTCCGAAATACACACACAACTCTCCTCCATACACAAACACAGTTCTAACACATATAGCTTTTCTACAGCTTTGAAGTATGCACTCACACCTCTGTTACATACACGCACTGTTTTGCTACATACTTGTACACAGCTTTCTTACATACACCAACAGCTCTCTTATATACTCATGCAGCTCCACACATACAAACACTTCACTTATATATATATATATATATATATATGTACACTCATCCATCGTATACATTACCACATCTTGAAATTCCTTCCAGGAATGTGACTGATCACATGACCTGAAAGGTTCAATGGCTAATCAACAACTTTGTTTGATTGGGACCCTATCCATGCCACCTCACATATCAGGAGTGTCGTTCTTCTTTTCATAAAGAGGTCCAAGGGCTAGTCTTGCAGAAGTTTTTTCAGCTACACAGGATGCGCAACATCCGTGCAAGTCCTGGTGACTTTCTCCCCTGCACTGCACCGATCAGATAGATCAGTGTGGGGCAGGAGAAAGGAGAACAGTTCTTTCAGTGATCATGAAGGATGCTGTCAGTGTTTTCCTCCATCAGAATAAGCAGCCTCTAGACTGTAAGAAACACACACATTTTAACATCATTTTGATTGTCTAAAATTTACTGCAGCTAAAAATTACATTTGGTTTACAATGCATTTTGCCAGATATGTTGTCACTTGTCAAAGCTAAGAATTTTACATGCTGGGTTTTTTTATGGCACATTTAGCACTGATAAGTTGTCACACTCTTGCTTAATATGTTAACATTCTGTCTGTAAACTGTATATGCATAGCTACCTTTTTGAAGCAATATTGAGATTTACTTAAGAACGTGGGGCCCAATAAATACCATCAATGGTGCCCAGTCCAAGAGATGGTGGATCCTATAGGTAAACACCACCTCATCATGCACTAAAACTTACTAAAAAAAAAAAAGATGTGAAGTTCACACATATAGAAGATGGACATTTTGTGAATACATATTACACGTATTGTAAAATAGATAGAGCTCATATGTAGAGTTTGTTTGATAAACTTTCCTACTACTTTGTCTAAATTAGAAGCAAATTGGTTGAACATTACTTCTACCTAAAATGGCAGAAAACGCACCTATCTTGGTGATGGACAGGACAGCTAGAGGGGATATGGAGGAGGCTGTTATTTTTTTTTTAATAGGTGTACTTTCACCAATTTGCTGATAATTCATTGAAAGTAGATGATCGGTACAATTGCTGCCAATGCATTTTTTAAAGCTGTATTGTCATGAGTCAAATTTGATCATGTTAGGTTCTTGCATAGGTCCTATAGCATTGATAAGTTTCCACCCTCTTTCCTACATACACACATCTCTCCTGCATACACACAACTCTACTACTATCACACACGCAATTTTCCGAAATACACACACAACTCTCCTCCATACACAAACACAGTTCTAACACATATAGCTTTTCTACAGCTTTGAAGTATGCACTCACACCTCTGTTACATACACGCACTGTTTTGCTACATACTTGTACACAGCTTTCTTACATACACCAACAGCTCTCTTATATACTCATGCAGCTCCACACATACAAACACTTCACTTATATATATATATATATATATATATGTACACTCATCCATCGTATACATTACCACATCTTGAAATTCCTTCCAGGAATGTGACTGATCACATGACCTGAAAGGTTCAATGGCTAATCAACAACTTTGTTTGATTGGGACCCTATCCATGCCACCTCACATATCAGGAGTGTCGTTCTTCTTTTCATAAAGAGGTCCAAGGGCTAGTCTTGCAGAAGTTTTTTCAGCTACACAGGATGCGCAACATCCGTGCAAGTCCTGGTGACTTTCTCCCCTGCACTGCACCGATCAGATAGATCAGTGTGGGGCAGGAGAAAGGAGAACAGTTCTTTCAGTGATCATGAAGGATGCTGTCAGTGTTTTCCTCCATCAGAATAAGCAGCCTCTAGACTGTAAGAAACACACACATTTTAACATCATTTTGATTGTCTAAAATTTACTGCAGCTAAAAATTACATTTGGTTTACAATGCATTTTGCCAGATATGTTGTCACTTGTCAAAGCTAAGAATTTTACATGCTGGGTTTTTTTATGGCACATTTAGCACTGATAAGTTGTCACACTCTTGCTTAATATGTTAACATTCTGTCTGTAAACTGTATATGCATAGCTACCTTTTTGAAGCAATATTGAGATTTACTTAAGAACGTGGGGCCCAATAAATACCATCAATGGTGCCCAGTCCAAGAGATGGTGGATCCTATAGGTAAACACCACCTCATCATGCACTAAAACTTACTAAAAAAAAAAAAGATGTGAAGTTCACACATATAGAAGATGGACATTTTGTGAATACATATTACACGTATTGTAAAATAGATAGAGCTCATATGTAGAGTTTGTTTGATAAACTTTCCTACTACTTTGTCTAAATTAGAAGCAAATTGGTTGAACATTACTTCTACCTAAAATGGCAGAAAACGCACCTATCTTGGTGATGGACAGGACAGCTAGAGGGGATATGGAGGAGGCTGTTATTTTTTTTTTAATAGGTGTACTTTCACCAATTTGCTGATAATTCATTGAAAGTAGATGATCGGTACAATTGCTGCCAATGCATTTTTTAAAGCTGTATTGTCATGAGTCAAATTTGATCATGTTAGGTTCTTGCATAGGTCCTATAGCATTGATAAGTTTCCACCCTCTTTCCTACATACACACATCTCTCCTGCATACACACAACTCTACTACTATCACACACGCAATTTTCCGAAATACACACACAACTCTCCTCCATACACAAACACAGTTCTAACACATATAGCTTTTCTACAGCTTTGAAGTATGCACTCACACCTCTGTTACATACACGCACTGTTTTGCTACATACTTGTACACAGCTTTCTTACATACACCAACAGCTCTCTTATATACTCATGCAGCTCCACACACACAAACACTTATATATATATATATATATATATATATGTACACTCATCCATCGTATACATTACCACATCTTGAAATTCCTTCCAGGAATGTGACTGATCACATGACCTGAAAGGTTCAATGGCTAATCAACAACTTTGTTTGATTGGGACCCTATCCATGCCACCTCACATATCAGGAGTGTCGTTCTTCTTTTCATAAAGAGGTCCAAGGGCTAGTCTTGCAGAAGTTTTTTCAGCTACACAGGATGCGCAACATCCGTGCAAGTCCTGGTGACTTTCTCCCCTGCACTGCACCGATCAGATAGATCAGTGTGGGGCAGGAGAAAGGAGAACAGTTCTTTCAGTGATCATGAAGGATGCTGTCAGTGTTTTCCTCCATCAGAATAAGCAGCCTCTAGACTGTAAGAAACACACACATTTTAACATCATTTTGATTGTCTAAAATTTACTGCAGCTAAAAATTACATTTGGTTTACAATGCATTTTGCCAGATATGTTGTCACTTG
This sequence comes from Phyllobates terribilis, assembly GCF_046119375.1. Classification (NCBI taxonomy): domain Eukaryota; kingdom Metazoa; phylum Chordata; class Amphibia; order Anura; family Dendrobatidae; genus Phyllobates; species Phyllobates terribilis. The sequence continues at coordinate 113,798 of NW_027364843.1, forward strand.
TCAAAGCTAAGAATTTTACATGCTGGGTTTTTTTATGGCACATTTAGCACTGATAAGTTGTCACACTCTTGCTTAATATGTTAACATTCTGTCTGTAAACTGTATATGCATAGCTACCTTTTTGAAGCAATATTGAGATTTACTTAAGAACGTGGGGCCCAATAAATACCATCAATGGTGCCCAGTCCAAGAGATGGTGGATCCTATAGGTAGACACCACCTCATCATGCACTAAAACTTACTAAAAAAAAAAAAGATGTGAAGTTCACACATATAGAAGATGGACATTTTGTGAATACATATTACACGTATTGTAAAATAGATAGAGCTCATATGTAGAGTTTGTTTGATAAACTTTCCTACTACTTTGTCTAAATTAGAAGCAAATTGGTTGAACATTACTTCTACCTAAAATGGCAGAAAACGCACCTATCTTGGTGATGGACAGGACAGCTAGAGGGGATATGGAGGAGGCTGTTATTTTTTTTTTAATAGGTGTACTTTCACCAATTTGCTGATAATTCATTGAAAGTAGATGATCGGTACAATTGCTGCCAATGCATTTTTTAAAGCTGTATTGTCATGAGTCAAATTTGATCATGTTAGGTTCTTGCATAGGTCCTATAGCATTGATAAGTTTCCACCCTCTTTCCTACACACACATCTCTCCTGCATACACACAACTCTACTACTATCACACACGCAATTTTCCGAAATACACACACAACTCTCCTCCATACACAAACACAGTTCTAACACATATAGCTTTTCTACAGCTTTGAAGTATGCACTCACACCTCTGTTACATACACGCACTGTTTTGCTACATACTTGTACACAGCTTTCTTACATACACCAACAGCTCTCTTATATACTCATGCAGCTCCACACACACAAACACTTATATATATATATATATATATATATATATATGTACACTCATCCATCGTATACATTACCACATCTTGAAATTCCTTCCAGGAATGTGACTGATCACATGACCTGAAAGGTTCAATGGCTAATCAACAACTTTGTTTGATTGGGACCCTATCCATGCCACCTCACATATTAGGAGTGTCGTTCTTCTTTTCATAAAGAGGTCCAAGGGCTAGTCTTGCAGAAGTTTTTTCAGCTACACAGGATGCGCAACATCCGTGCAAGTCCTGGTGACTTTCTCCCCTGCACTGCACCGATCAGATAGATCAGTGTGGGGCAGGAGAAAGGAGAACAGTTCTTTCAGTGATCATGAAGGATGCTGTCAGTGTTTTCCTCCATCAGAATAAGCAGCCTCTAGACTGTAAGAAACACACACATTTTAACATCATTTTGATTGTCTAAAATTTACTGCAGCTAAAAATTACATTTGGTTTACAATGCATTTTGCCAGATATGTTGTCACTTGTCAAAGCTAAGAATTTTACATGCTGGGTTTTTTTATGGCACATTTAGCACTGATAAGTTGTCACACTCTTGCTTAATATGTTAACATTCTGTCTGTAAACTGTATATGCATAGCTACCTTTTTGAAGCAATATTGAGATTTACTTAAGAACGTGGGGCCCAATAAATACCATCAATGGTGCCCAGTCCAAGAGATGGTGGATCCTATAGGTAAACACCACCTCATCATGCACTAAAACTTACTAAAAAAAAAAAAGATGTGAAGTTCACACATATAGAAGATGGACATTTTGTGAATACATATTACACGTATTGTAAAATAGATAGAGCTCATATGTAGAGTTTGTTTGATAAACTTTCCTACTACTTTGTCTAAATTAGAAGCAAATTGGTTGAACATTACTTCTACCTAAAATGGCAGAAAACGCACCTATCTTGGTGATGGACAGGACAGCTAGAGGGGATATGGAGGAGGCTGTTATTTTTTTTTTAATAGGTGTACTTTCACCAATTTGCTGATAATTCATTGAAAGTAGATGATCGGTACAATTGCTGCCAATGCATTTTTTAAAGCTGTATTGTCATGAGTCAAATTTGATCATGTTAGGTTCTTGCATAGGTCCTATAGCATTGATAAGTTTCCACCCTCTTTCCTACATACACACATCTCTCCTGCATACACACAACTCTACTACTATCACACACGCAATTTTCCGAAATACACACACAACTCTCCTCCATACACAAACACAGTTCTAACACATATAGCTTTTCTACAGCTTTGAAGTATGCACTCACACCTCTGTTACATACACGCACTGTTTTGCTACATACTTGTACACAGCTTTCTTACATACACCAACAGCTCTCTTATATACTCATGCAGCTCCACACATACAAACACTTCACTTATATATATATATATATATATATATGTACACTCATCCATCGTATACATTACCACATCTTGAAATTCCTTCCAGGAATGTGACTGATCACATGACCTGAAAGGTTCAATGGCTAATCAACAACTTTGTTTGATTGGGACCCTATCCATGCCACCTCACATATCAGGAGTGTCGTTCTTCTTTTCATAAAGAGGTCCAAGGGCTAGTCTTGCAGAAGTTTTTTCAGCTACACAGGATGCGCAACATCCGTGCAAGTCCTGGTGACTTTCTCCCCTGCACTGCACCGATCAGATAGATCAGTGTGGGGCAGGAGAAAGGAGAACAGTTCTTTCAGTGATCATGAAGGATGCTGTCAGTGTTTTCCTCCATCAGAATAAGCAGCCTCTAGACTGTAAGAAACACACACATTTTAACATCATTTTGATTGTCTAAAATTTACTGCAGCTAAAAATTACATTTGGTTTACAATGCATTTTGCCAGATATGTTGTCACTTGTCAAAGCTAAGAATTTTACATGCTGGGTTTTTTTATGGCACATTTAGCACTGATAAGTTGTCACACTCTTGCTTAATATGTTAACATTCTGTCTGTAAACTGTATATGCATAGCTACCTTTTTGAAGCAATATTGAGATTTACTTAAGAACGTGGGGCCCAATAAATACCATCAATGGTGCCCAGTCCAAGAGATGGTGGATCCTATAGGTAAACACCACCTCATCATGCACTAAAACTTACTAAAAAAAAAAAAGATGTGAAGTTCACACATATAGAAGATGGACATTTTGTGAATACATATTACACGTATTGTAAAATAGATAGAGCTCATATGTAGAGTTTGTTTGATAAACTTTCCTACTACTTTGTCTAAATTAGAAGCAAATTGGTTGAACATTACTTCTACCTAAAATGGCAGAAAACGCACCTATCTTGGTGATGGACAGGACAGCTAGAGGGGATATGGAGGAGGCTGTTATTTTTTTTTTAATAGGTGTACTTTCACCAATTTGCTGATAATTCATTGAAAGTAGATGATCGGTACAATTGCTGCCAATGCATTTTTTAAAGCTGTATTGTCATGAGTCAAATTTGATCATGTTAGGTTCTTGCATAGGTCCTATAGCATTGATAAGTTTCCACCCTCTTTCCTACATACACACATCTCTCCTGCATACACACAACTCTACTACTATCACACACGCAATTTTCCGAAATACACACACAACTCTCCTCCATACACAAACACAGTTCTAACACATATAGCTTTTCTACAGCTTTGAAGTATGCACTCACACCTCTGTTACATACACGCACTGTTTTGCTACATACTTGTACACAGCTTTCTTACATACACCAACAGCTCTCTTATATACTCATGCAGCTCCACACATACAAACACTTCACTTATATATATATATATATATGTACACTCATCCATCGTATACATTACCACATCTTGAAATTCCTTCCAGGAATGTGACTGATCACATGACCTGAAAGGTTCAATGGCTAATCAACAACTTTGTTTGATTGGGACCCTATCCATGCCACCTCACATATCAGGAGTGTCGTTCTTCTTTTCATAAAGAGGTCCAAGGGCTAGTCTTGCAGAAGTTTTTTCAGCTACACAGGATGCGCAACATCCGTGCAAGTCCTGGTGACTTTCTCCCCTGCACTGCACCGATCAGATAGATCAGTGTGGGGCAGGAGAAAGGAGAACAGTTCTTTCAGTGATCATGAAGGATGCTGTCAGTGTTTTCCTCCATCAGAATAAGCAGCCTCTAGACTGTAAGAAACACACACATTTTAACATCATTTTGATTGTCTAAAATTTACTGCAGCTAAAAATTACATTTGGTTTACAATGCATTTTGCCAGATATGTTGTCACTTGTCAAAGCTAAGAATTTTACATGCTGGGTTTTTTTATGGCACATTTAGCACTGATAAGTTGTCACACTCTTGCTTAATATGTTAACATTCTGTCTGTAAACTGTATATGCATAGCTACCTTTTTGAAGCAATATTGAGATTTACTTAAGAACGTGGGGCCCAATAAATACCATCAATGGTGCCCAGTCCAAGAGATGGTGGATCCTATAGGTAGACACCACCTCATCATGCACTAAAACTTACTAAAAAAAAAAAAGATGTGAAGTTCACACATATAGAAGATGGACATTTTGTGAATACATATTACACGTATTGTAAAATAGATAGAGCTCATATGTAGAGTTTGTTTGATAAACTTTCCTACTACTTTGTCTAAATTAGAAGCAAATTGGTTGAACATTACTTCTACCTAAAATGGCAGAAAACGCACCTATCTTGGTGATGGACAGGACAGCTAGAGGGGATATGGAGGAGGCTGTTATTTTTTTTTTAATAGGTGTACTTTCACCAATTTGCTGATAATTCATTGAAAGTAGATGATCGGTACAATTGCTGCCAATGCATTTTTTAAAGCTGTATTGTCATGAGTCAAATTTGATCATGTTAGGTTCTTGCATAGGTCCTATAGCATTGATAAGTTTCCACCCTCTTTCCTACATACACACATCTCTCCTGCATATACACAACTCTACTACTATCACACACGCAATTTTCCGAAATACACACACAACTCTCCTCCATACACAAACACAGTTCTAACACATATAGCTTTTCTACAGCTTTGAAGTATGCACTCACACCTCTGTTACATACACGCACTGTTTTGCTACATACTTGTACACAGCTTTCTTACATACACCAACAGCTCTCTTATATACTCATGCAGCTCCACACACACAAACACTTATATATATATATATATATATATATGTACACTCATCCATCGTATACATTACCACATCTTGAAATTCCTTCCAGGAATGTGACTGATCACATGACCTGAAAGGTTCAATGGCTAATCAACAACTTTGTTTGATTGGGACCCTATCCATGCCACCTCACATATCAGGAGTGTCGTTCTTCTTTTCATAAAGAGGTCCAAGGGCTAGTCTTGCAGAAGTTTTTTCAGCTACACAGGATGCGCAACATCCGTGCAAGTCCTGGTGACTTTCTCCCCTGCACTGCACCGATCAGATAGATCAGTGTGGGGCAGGAGAAAGGAGAACAGTTCTTTCAGTGATCATGAAGGATGCTGTCAGTGTTTTCCTCCATCAGAATAAGCAGCCTCTAGACTGTAAGAAACACACACATTTTAACATCATTTTGATTGTCTAAAATTTACTGCAGCTAAAAATTACATTTGGTTTACAATGCATTTTGCCAGATATGTTGTCACTTGTCAAAGCTAAGAATTTTACATGCTGGGTTTTTTTATGGCACATTTAGCACTGATAAGTTGTCACACTCTTGCTTAATATGTTAACATTCTGTCTGTAAACTGTATATGCATAGCTACCTTTTTGAAGCAATATTGAGATTTACTTAAGAACGTGGGGCCCAATAAATACCATCAATGGTGCCCAGTCCAAGAGATGGTGGATCCTATAGGTAAACACCACCTCATCATGCACTAAAACTTACTAAAAAAAAAAAAGATGTGAAGTTCACACATATAGAAGATGGACATTTTGTGAATACATATTACACGTATTGTAAAATAGATAGAGCTCATATGTAGAGTTTGTTTGATAAACTTTCCTACTACTTTGTCTAAATTAGAAGCAAATTGGTTGAACATTACTTCTACCTAAAATGGCAGAAAACGCACCTATCTTGGTGATGGACAGGACAGCTAGAGGGGATATGGAGGAGGCTGTTATTTTTTTTTTAATAGGTGTACTTTCACCAATTTGCTGATAATTCATTGAAAGTAGATGATCGGTACAATTGCTGCCAATGCATTTTTTAAAGCTGTATTGTCATGAGTCAAATTTGATCATGTTAGGTTCTTGCATAGGTCCTATAGCATTGATAAGTTTCCACCCTCTTTCCTACATACACACATCTCTCCTGCATACACACAACTCTACTACTATCACACACGCAATTTTCCGAAATACACACACAACTCTCCTCCATACACAAACACAGTTCTAACACATATAGCTTTTCTACAGCTTTGAAGTATGCACTCACACCTCTGTTACATACACGCACTGTTTTGCTACATACTTGTACACAGCTTTCTTACATACACCAACAGCTCTCTTATATACTCATGCAGCTTCACACATACAAACACTTCACTTATATATATATATATATATATATATATGTACACTCATCCATCGTATACATTACCACATCTTGAAATTCCTTCCAGGAATGTGACTGATCACATGACCTGAAAGGTTCAATGGCTAATCAACAACTTTGTTTGATTGGGACCCTATCCATGCCACCTCACATATCAGGAGTGTCGTTCTTCTTTTCATAAAGAGGTCCAAGGGCTAGTCTTGCAGAAGTTTTTTCAGCTACACAGGATGCGCAACATCCGTGCAAGTCCTGGTGACTTTCTCCCCTGCACTGCACCGATCAGATAGATCAGTGTGGGGCAGGAGAAAGGAGAACAGTTCTTTCAGTGATCATGAAGGATGCTGTCAGTGTTTTCCTCCATCAGAATAAGCAGCCTCTAGACTGTAAGAAACACACACATTTTAACATCATTTTGATTGTCTAAAATTTACTGCAGCTAAAAATTACATTTGGTTTACAATGCATTTTGCCAGATATGTTGTCACTTGTCAAAGCTAAGAATTTTACATGCTGGGTTTTTTTATGGCACATTTAGCACTGATAAGTTGTCACACTCTTGCTTAATATGTTAACATTCTGTCTGTAAACTGTATATGCATAGCTACCTTTTTGAAGCAATATTGAGATTTACTTAAGAACGTGGGGCCCAATAAATACCATCAATGGTGCCCAGTCCAAGAGATGGTGGATCCTATAGGTAAACACCACCTCATCATGCACTAAAACTTACTAAAAAAAAAAAAGATGTGAAGTTCACACATATAGAAGATGGACATTTTGTGAATACATATTACACGTATTGTAAAATAGATAGAGCTCATATGTAGAGTTTGTTTGATAAACTTTCCTACTACTTTGTCTAAATTAGAAGCAAATTGGTTGAACATTACTTCTACCTAAAATGGCAGAAAACGCACCTATCTTGGTGATGGACAGGACAGCTAGAGGGGATATGGAGGAGGCTGTTATTTTTTTTTTAATAGGTGTACTTTCACCAATTTGCTGATAATTCATTGAAAGTAGATGATCGGTACAATTGCTGCCAATGCATTTTTTAAAGCTGTATTGTCATGAGTCAAATTTGATCATGTTAGGTTCTTGCATAGGTCCTATAGCATTGATAAGTTTCCACCCTCTTTCCTACATACACACATCTCTCCTGCATACACACAACTCTACTACTATCACACACGCAATTTTCCGAAATACACACACAACTCTCCTCCATACACAAACACAGTTCTAACACATATAGCTTTTCTACAGCTTTGAAGTATGCACTCACACCTCTGTTACATACACGCACTGTTTTGCTACATACTTGTACACAGCTTTCTTACATACACCAACAGCTCTCTTATATACTCATGCAGCTCCACACATACAAACACTTCACTTATATATATATATATATATATATATGTACACTCATCCATCGTATACATTACCACATCTTGAAATTCCTTCCAGGAATGTGACTGATCACATGACCTGAAAGGTTCAATGGCTAATCAACAACTTTGTTTGATTGGGACCCTATCCATGCCACCTCACATATCAGGAGTGTCGTTCTTCTTTTCATAAAGAGGTCCAAGGGCTAGTCTTGCAGAAGTTTTTTCAGCTACACAGGATGCGCAACATCCGTGCAAGTCCTGGTGACTTTCTCCCCTGCACTGCACCGATCAGATAGATCAGTGTGGGGCAGGAGAAAGGAGAACAGTTCTTTCAGTGATCATGAAGGATGCTGTCAGTGTTTTCCTCCATCAGAATAAGCAGCCTCTAGACTGTAAGAAACACACACATTTTAACATCATTTTGATTGTCTAAAATTTACTGCAGCTAAAAATTACATTTGGTTTACAATGCATTTTGCCAGATATGTTGTCACTTGTCAAAGCTAAGAATTTTACATGCTGGGTTTTTTTATGGCACATTTAGCACTGATAAGTTGTCACACTCTTGCTTAATATGTTAACATTCTGTCTGTAAACTGTATATGCATAGCTACCTTTTTGAAGCAATATTGAGATTTACTTAAGAACGTGGGGCCCAATAAATACCATCAATGGTGCCCAGTCCAAGAGATGGTGGATCCTATAGGTAAACACCACCTCATCATGCACTAAAACTTACTAAAAAAAAAAAAGATGTGAAGTTCACACATATAGAAGATGGACATTTTGTGAATACATATTACACGTATTGTAAAATAGATAGAGCTCATATGTAGAGTTTGTTTGATAAACTTTCCTACTACTTTGTCTAAATTAGAAGCAAATTGGTTGAACATTACTTCTACCTAAAATGGCAGAAAACGCACCTATCTTGGTGATGGACAGGACAGCTAGAGGGGATATGGAGGAGGCTGTTATTTTTTTTTTAATAGGTGTACTTTCACCAATTTGCTGATAATTCATTGAAAGTAGATGATCGGTACAATTGCTGCCAATGCATTTTTTTAAAGCTGTATTGTCATGAGTCAAATTTGATCATGTTAGGTTCTTGCATAGGTCCTATAGCATTGATAAGTTTCCACCCTCTTTCCTACACACACATCTCTCCTGCATACACACAACTCTACTACTATCACACACGCAATTTTCCGAAATACACACACAACTCTCCTCCATACACAAACACAGTTCTAACACATATAGCTTTTCTACAGCTTTGAAGTATGCACTCACACCTCTGTTACATACACGCACTGTTTTGCTACATACTTGTACACAGCTTTCTTACATACACCAACAGCTCTCTTATATACTCATGCAGCTCCACACACACAAACACTTATATATATATATATATATGTACACTCATCCATCGTATACATTACCACATCTTGAAATTCCTTCCAGGAATGTGACTGATCACATGACCTGAAAGGTTCAATGGCTAATCAACAACTTTGTTTGATTGGGACCCTATCCATGCCACCTCACATATCAGGAGTGTCGTTCTTCTTTTCATAAAGAGGTCCAAGGGCTAGTCTTGCAGAAGTTTTTTCAGCTACACAGGATGCGCAACATCCGTGCAAGTCCTGGTGACTTTCTCCCCTGCACTGCACCGATCAGATAGATCAGTGTGGGGCAGGAGAAAGGAGAACAGTTCTTTCAGTGATCATGAAGGATGCTGTCAGTGTTTTCCTCCATCAGAATAAGCAGCCTCTAGACTGTAAGAAACACACACATTTTAACATCATTTTGATTGTCTAAAATTTACTGCAGCTAAAAATTACATTTGGTTTACAATGCATTTTGCCAGATATGTTGTCACTTGTCAAAGCTAAGAATTTTACATGCTGGGTTTTTTTATGGCACATTTAGCACTGATAAGTTGTCACACTCTTGCTTAATATGTTAACATTCTGTCTGTAAACTGTATATGCATAGCTACCTTTTTGAAGCAATATTGAGATTTACTTAAGAACGTGGGGCCCAATAAATACCATCAATGGTGCCCAGTCCAAGAGATGGTGGATCCTATAGGTAAACACCACCTCATCATGCACTAAAACTTACTAAAAAAAAAAAAGATGTGAAGTTCACACATATAGAAGATGGACATTTTGTGAATACATATTACACGTATTGTAAAATAGATAGAGCTCATATGTAGAGTTTGTTTGATAAACTTTCCTACTACTTTGTCTAAATTAGAAGCAAATTGGTTGAACATTACTTCTACCTAAAATGGCAGAAAACGCACCTATCTTGGTGATGGACAGGACAGCTAGAGGGGATATGGAGGAGGCTGTTATTTTTTTTTTAATAGGTGTACTTTCACCAATTTGCTGATAATTCATTGAAAGTAGATGATCGGTACAATTGCTGCCAATGCATTTTTTTAAAGCTGTATTGTCATGAGTCAAATTTGATCATGTTAGGTTCTTGCATAGGTCCTATAGCATTGATAAGTTTCCACCCTCTTTCCTACACACACATCTCTCCTGCATACACACAACTCTACTACTATCACACACGCAATTTTCCGAAATACACACACAACTCTCCTCCATACACAAACACAGTTCTAACACATATAGCTTTTCTACAGCTTTGAAGTATGCACTCACACCTCTGTTACATACACGCACTGTTTTGCTACATACTTGTACACAGCTTTCTTACATACACCAACAGCTCTCTTATATACTCATGCAGCTCCACACACACAAACACTTATATATATATATATATATGTACACTCATCCATCGTATACATTACCACATCTTGAAATTCCTTCCAGGAATGTGACTGATCACATGACCTGAAAGGTTCAATGGCTAATCAACAACTTTGTTTGATTGGGACCCTATCCATGCCACCTCACATATCAGGAGTGTCGTTCTTCTTTTCATAAAGAGGTCCAAGGGCTAGTCTTGCAGAAGTTTTTTCAGCTACACAGGATGCGCAACATCCGTGCAAGTCCTGGTGACTTTCTCCCCTGCACTGCACCGATCAGATAGATCAGTGTGGGGCAGGAGAAAGGAGAACAGTTCTTTCAGTGATCATGAAGGATGCTGTCAGTGTTTTCCTCCATCAGAATAAGCAGCCTCTAGACTGTAAGAAACACACACATTTTAACATCATTTTGATTGTCTAAAATTTACTGCAGCTAAAAATTACATTTGGTTTACAATGCATTTTGCCAGATATGTTGTCACTTGTCAAAGCTAAGAATTTTACATGCTGGGTTTTTTTATGGCACATTTAGCACTGATAAGTTGTCACACTCTTGCTTAATATGTTAACATTCTGTCTGTAAACTGTATATGCATAGCTACCTTTTTGAAGCAATATTGAGATTTACTTAAGAACGTGGGGCCCAATAAATACCATCAATGGTGCCCAGTCCAAGAGATGGTGGATCCTATAGGTAAACACCACCTCATCATGCACTAAAACTTACTAAAAAAAAAAAAGATGTGAAGTTCACACATATAGAAGATGGACATTTTGTGAATACATATTACACGTATTGTAAAATAGATAGAGCTCATATGTAGAGTTTGTTTGATAAACTTTCCTACTACTTTGTCTAAATTAGAAGCAAATTGGTTGAACATTACTTCTACCTAAAATGGCAGAAAACGCACCTATCTTGGTGATGGACAGGACAGCTAGAGGGGATATGGAGGAGGCTGTTATTTTTTTTTTAATAGGTGTACTTTCACCAATTTGCTGATAATTCATTGAAAGTAGATGATCGGTACAATTGCTGCCAATGCATTTTTTAAAGCTGTATTGTCATGAGTCAAATTTGATCATGTTAGGTTCTTGCATAGGTCCTATAGCATTGATAAGTTTCCACCCTCTTTCCTACATACACACATCTCTCCTGCATACACACAACTCTACTACTATCACACACGCAATTTTCCGAAATACACACACAACTCTCCTCCATACACAAACACAGTTCTAACACATATAGCTTTTCTACAGCTTTGAAGTATGCACTCACACCTCTGTTACATACACGCACTGTTTTGCTACATACTTGTACACAGCTTTCTTACATACACCAACAGCTCTCTTATATACTCATGCAGCTCCACACATACAAACACTTCACTTATATATATATATATATATATATATGTACACTCATCCATCGTATACATTACCACATCTTGAAATTCCTTCCAGGAATGTGACTGATCACATGACCTGAAAGGTTCAATGGCTAATCAACAACTTTGTTTGATTGGGACCCTATCCATGCCACCTCACATATCAGGAGTGTCGTTCTTCTTTTCATAAAGAGGTCCAAGGGCTAGTCTTGCAGAAGTTTTTTCAGCTACACAGGATGCGCAACATCCGTGCAAGTCCTGGTGACTTTCTCCCCTGCACTGCACCGATCAGATAGATCAGTGTGGGGCAGGAGAAAGGAGAACAGTTCTTTCAGTGATCATGAAGGATGCTGTCAGTGTTTTCCTCCATCAGAATAAGCAGCCTCTAGACTGTAAGAAACACACACATTTTAACATCATTTTGATTGTCTAAAATTTACTGCAGCTAAAAATTACATTTGGTTTACAATGCATTTTGCCAGATATGTTGTCACTTGTCAAAGCTAAGAATTTTACATGCTGGGTTTTTTTATGGCACATTTAGCACTGATAAGTTGTCACACTCTTGCTTAATATGTTAACATTCTGTCTGTAAACTGTATATGCATAGCTACCTTTTTGAAGCAATATTGAGATTTACTTAAGAACGTGGGGCCCAATAAATACCATCAATGGTGCCCAGTCCAAGAGATGGTGGATCCTATAGGTAAACACCACCTCATCATGCACTAAAACTTACTAAAAAAAAAAAAGATGTGAAGTTCACACATATAGAAGATGGACATTTTGTGAATACATATTACACGTATTGTAAAATAGATAGAGCTCATATGTAGAGTTTGTTTGATAAACTTTCCTACTACTTTGTCTAAATTAGAAGCAAATTGGTTGAACATTACTTCTACCTAAAATGGCAGAAAACGCACCTATCTTGGTGATGGACAGGACAGCTAGAGGGGATATGGAGGAGGCTGTTATTTTTTTTTTAATAGGTGTACTTTCACCAATTTGCTGATAATTCATTGAAAGTAGATGATCGGTACAATTGCTGCCAATGCATTTTTTAAAGCTGTATTGTCATGAGTCAAATTTGATCATGTTAGGTTCTTGCATAGGTCCTATAGCATTGATAAGTTTCCACCCTCTTTCCTACATACACACATCTCTCCTGCATACACACAACTCTACTACTATCACACACGCAATTTTCCGAAATACACACACAACTCTCCTCCATACACAAACACAGTTCTAACACATATAGCTTTTCTACAGCTTTGAAGTATGCACTCACACCTCTGTTACATACACGCACTGTTTTGCTACATACTTGTACACAGCTTTCTTACATACACCAACAGCTCTCTTATATACTCATGCAGCTTCACACATACAAACACTTCACTTATATATATATATATATATATATATATGTACACTCATCCATCGTATACATTACCACATCTTGAAATTCCTTCCAGGAATGTGACTGATCACATGACCTGAAAGGTTCAATGGCTAATCAACAACTTTGTTTGATTGGGACCCTATCCATGCCACCTCACATATCAGGAGTGTCGTTCTTCTTTTCATAAAGAGGTCCAAGGGCTAGTCTTGCAGAAGTTTTTTCAGCTACACAGGATGCGCAACATCCGTGCAAGTCCTGGTGACTTTCTCCCCTGCACTGCACCGATCAGATAGATCAGTGTGGGGCAGGAGAAAGGAGAACAGTTCTTTCAGTGATCATGAAGGATGCTGTCAGTGTTTTCCTCCATCAGAATAAGCAGCCTCTAGACTGTAAGAAACACACACATTTTAACATCATTTTGATTGTCTAAAATTTACTGCAGCTAAAAATTACATTTGGTTTACAATGCATTTTGCCAGATATGTTGTCACTTGTCAAAGCTAAGAATTTTACATGCTGGGTTTTTTTATGGCACATTTAGCACTGATAAGTTGTCACACTCTTGCTTAATATGTTAACATTCTGTCTGTAAACTGTATATGCATAGCTACCTTTTTGAAGCAATATTGAGATTTACTTAAGAACGTGGGGCCCAATAAATACCATCAATGGTGCCCAGTCCAAGAGATGGTGGATCCTATAGGTAAACACCACCTCATCATGCACTAAAACTTACTAAAAAAAAAAAAGATGTGAAGTTCACACATATAGAAGATGGACATTTTGTGAATACATATTACACGTATTGTAAAATAGATAGAGCTCATATGTAGAGTTTGTTTGATAAACTTTCCTACTACTTTGTCTAAATTAGAAGCAAATTGGTTGAACATTACTTCTACCTAAAATGGCAGAAAACGCACCTATCTTGGTGATGGACAGGACAGCTAGAGGGGATATGGAGGAGGCTGTTATTTTTTTTTTAATAGGTGTACTTTCACCAATTTGCTGATAATTCATTGAAAGTAGATGATCGGTACAATTGCTGCCAATGCATTTTTTAAAGCTGTATTGTCATGAGTCAAATTTGATCATGTTAGGTTCTTGCATAGGTCCTATAGCATTGATAAGTTTCCACCCTCTTTCCTACATACACACATCTCTCCTGCATACACACAACTCTACTACTATCACACACGCAATTTTCCGAAATACACACACAACTCTCCTCCATACACAAACACAGTTCTAACACATATAGCTTTTCTACAGCTTTGAAGTATGCACTCACACCTCTGTTACATACACGCACTGTTTTGCTACATACTTGTACACAGCTTTCTTACATACACCAACAGCTCTCTTATATACTCATGCAGCTCCACACATACAAACACTTCACTTATATATATATATATATATATATATGTACACTCATCCATCGTATACATTACCACATCTTGAAATTCCTTCCAGGAATGTGACTGATCACATGACCTGAAAGGTTCAATGGCTAATCAACAACTTTGTTTGATTGGGACCCTATCCATGCCACCTCACATATCAGGAGTGTCGTTCTTCTTTTCATAAAGAGGTCCAAGGGCTAGTCTTGCAGAAGTTTTTTCAGCTACACAGGATGCGCAACATCCGTGCAAGTCCTGGTGACTTTCTCCCCTGCACTGCACCGATCAGATAGATCAGTGTGGGGCAGGAGAAAGGAGAACAGTTCTTTCAGTGATCATGAAGGATGCTGTCAGTGTTTTCCTCCATCAGAATAAGCAGCCTCTAGACTGTAAGAAACACACACATTTTAACATCATTTTGATTGTCTAAAATTTACTGCAGCTAAAAATTACATTTGGTTTACAATGCATTTTGCCAGATATGTTGTCACTTGTCAAAGCTAAGAATTTTACATGCTGGGTTTTTTTATGGCACATTTAGCACTGATAAGTTGTCACACTCTTGCTTAATATGTTAACATTCTGTCTGTAAACTGTATATGCATAGCTACCTTTTTGAAGCAATATTGAGATTTACTTAAGAACGTGGGGCCCAATAAATACCATCAATGGTGCCCAGTCCAAGAGATGGTGGATCCTATAGGTAAACACCACCTCATCATGCACTAAAACTTACTAAAAAAAAAAAAGATGTGAAGTTCACACATATAGAAGATGGACATTTTGTGAATACATATTACACGTATTGTAAAATAGATAGAGCTCATATGTAGAGTTTGTTTGATAAACTTTCCTACTACTTTGTCTAAATTAGAAGCAAATTGGTTGAACATTACTTCTACCTAAAATGGCAGAAAACGCACCTATCTTGGTGATGGACAGGACAGCTAGAGGGGATATGGAGGAGGCTGTTATTTTTTTTTTAATAGGTGTACTTTCACCAATTTGCTGATAATTCATTGAAAGTAGATGATCGGTACAATTGCTGCCAATGCATTTTTTTAAAGCTGTATTGTCATGAGTCAAATTTGATCATGTTAGGTTCTTGCATAGGTCCTATAGCATTGATAAGTTTCCACCCTCTTTCCTACACACACATCTCTCCTGCATACACACAACTCTACTACTATCACACACGCAATTTTCCGAAATACACACACAACTCTCCTCCATACACAAACACAGTTCTAACACATATAGCTTTTCTACAGCTTTGAAGTATGCACTCACACCTCTGTTACATACACGCACTGTTTTGCTACATACTTGTACACAGCTTTCTTACATACACCAACAGCTCTCTTATATACTCATGCAGCTCCACACACACAAACACTTATATATATATATATATATATGTACACTCATCCATCGTATACATTACCACATCTTGAAATTCCTTCCAGGAATGTGACTGATCACATGACCTGAAAGGTTCAATGGCTAATCAACAACTTTGTTTGATTGGGACCCTATCCATGCCACCTCACATATCAGGAGTGTCGTTCTTCTTTTCATAAAGAGGTCCAAGGGCTAGTCTTGCAGAAGTTTTTTCAGCTACACAGGATGCGCAACATCCGTGCAAGTCCTGGTGACTTTCTCCCCTGCACTGCACCGATCAGATAGATCAGTGTGGGGCAGGAGAAAGGAGAACAGTTCTTTCAGTGATCATGAAGGATGCTGTCAGTGTTTTCCTCCATCAGAATAAGCAGCCTCTAGACTGTAAGAAACACACACATTTTAACATCATTTTGATTGTCTAAAATTTACTGCAGCTAAAAATTACATTTGGTTTACAATGCATTTTGCCAGATATGTTGTCACTTGTCAAAGCTAAGAATTTTACATGCTGGGTTTTTTTATGGCACATTTAGCACTGATAAGTTGTCACACTCTTGCTTAATATGTTAACATTCTGTCTGTAAACTGTATATGCATAGCTACCTTTTTGAAGCAATATTGAGATTTACTTAAGAACGTGGGGCCCAATAAATACCATCAATGGTGCCCAGTCCAAGAGATGGTGGATCCTATAGGTAAACACCACCTCATCATGCACTAAAACTTACTAAAAAAAAAAAAGATGTGAAGTTCACACATATAGAAGATGGACATTTTGTGAATACATATTACACGTATTGTAAAATAGATAGAGCTCATATGTAGAGTTTGTTTGATAAACTTTCCTACTACTTTGTCTAAATTAGAAGCAAATTGGTTGAACATTACTTCTACCTAAAATGGCAGAAAACGCACCTATCTTGGTGATGGACAGGACAGCTAGAGGGGATATGGAGGAGGCTGTTATTTTTTTTTTAATAGGTGTACTTTCACCAATTTGCTGATAATTCATTGAAAGTAGATGATCGGTACAATTGCTGCCAATGCATTTTTTAAAGCTGTATTGTCATGAGTCAAATTTGATCATGTTAGGTTCTTGCATAGGTCCTATAGCATTGATAAGTTTCCACCCTCTTTCCTACATACACACATCTCTCCTGCATACACACAACTCTACTACTATCACACACGCAATTTTCCGAAATACACACACAACTCTCCTCCATACACAAACACAGTTCTAACACATATAGCTTTTCTACAGCTTTGAAGTATGCACTCACACCTCTGTTACATACACGCACTGTTTTGCTACATACTTGTACACAGCTTTCTTACATACACCAACAGCTCTCTTATATACTCATGCAGCTCCACACATACAAACACTTCACTTATATATATATATATATATATATATGTACACTCATCCATCGTATACATTACCACATCTTGAAATTCCTTCCAGGAATGTGACTGATCACATGACCTGAAAGGTTCAATGGCTAATCAACAACTTTGTTTGATTGGGACCCTATCCATGCCACCTCACATATCAGGAGTGTCGTTCTTCTTTTCATAAAGAGGTCCAAGGGCTAGTCTTGCAGAAGTTTTTTCAGCTACACAGGATGCGCAACATCCGTGCAAGTCCTGGTGACTTTCTCCCCTGCACTGCACCGATCAGATAGATCAGTGTGGGGCAGGAGAAAGGAGAACAGTTCTTTCAGTGATCATGAAGGATGCTGTCAGTGTTTTCCTCCATCAGAATAAGCAGCCTCTAGACTGTAAGAAACACACACATTTTAACATCATTTTGATTGTCTAAAATTTACTGCAGCTAAAAATTACATTTGGTTTACAATGCATTTTGCCAGATATGTTGTCACTTGTCAAAGCTAAGAATTTTACATGCTGGGTTTTTTTATGGCACATTTAGCACTGATAAGTTGTCACACTCTTGCTTAATATGTTAACATTCTGTCTGTAAACTGTATATGCATAGCTACCTTTTTGAAGCAATATTGAGATTTACTTAAGAACGTGGGGCCCAATAAATACCATCAATGGTGCCCAGTCCAAGAGATGGTGGATCCTATAGGTAAACACCACCTCATCATGCACTAAAACTTACTAAAAAAAAAAAAGATGTGAAGTTCACACATATAGAAGATGGACATTTTGTGAATACATATTACACGTATTGTAAAATAGATAGAGCTCATATGTAGAGTTTGTTTGATAAACTTTCCTACTACTTTGTCTAAATTAGAAGCAAATTGGTTGAACATTACTTCTACCTAAAATGGCAGAAAACGCACCTATCTTGGTGATGGACAGGACAGCTAGAGGGGATATGGAGGAGGCTGTTATTTTTTTTTTAATAGGTGTACTTTCACCAATTTGCTGATAATTCATTGAAAGTAGATGATCGGTACAATTGCTGCCAATGCATTTTTTAAAGCTGTATTGTCATGAGTCAAATTTGATCATGTTAGGTTCTTGCATAGGTCCTATAGCATTGATAAGTTTCCACCCTCTTTCCTACATACACACATCTCTCCTGCATACACACAACTCTACTACTATCACACACGCAATTTTCCGAAATACACACACAACTCTCCTCCATACACAAACACAGTTCTAACACATATAGCTTTTCTACAGCTTTGAAGTATGCACTCACACCTCTGTTACATACACGCACTGTTTTGCTACATACTTGTACACAGCTTTCTTACATACACCAACAGCTCTCTTATATACTCATGCAGCTCCACACATACAAACACTTCACTTATATATATATATATATATGTACACTCATCCATCGTATACATTACCACATCTTGAAATTCCTTCCAGGAATGTGACTGATCACATGACCTGAAAGGTTCAATGGCTAATCAACAACTTTGTTTGATTGGGACCCTATCCATGCCACCTCACATATCAGGAGTGTCGTTCTTCTTTTCATAAAGAGGTCCAAGGGCTAGTCTTGCAGAAGTTTTTTCAGCTACACAGGATGCGCAACATCCGTGCAAGTCCTGGTGACTTTCTCCCCTGCACTGCACCGATCAGATAGATCAGTGTGGGGCAGGAGAAAGGAGAACAGTTCTTTCAGTGATCATGAAGGATGCTGTCAGTGTTTTCCTCCATCAGAATAAGCAGCCTCTAGACTGTAAGAAACACACACATTTTAACATCATTTTGATTGTCTAAAATTTACTGCAGCTAAAAATTACATTTGGTTTACAATGCATTTTGCCAGATATGTTGTCACTTGTCAAAGCTAAGAATTTTACATGCTGGGTTTTTTTATGGCACATTTAGCACTGATAAGTTGTCACACTCTTGCTTAATATGTTAACATTCTGTCTGTAAACTGTATATGCATAGCTACCTTTTTGAAGCAATATTGAGATTTACTTAAGAACGTGGGGCCCAATAAATACCATCAATGGTGCCCAGTCCAAGAGATGGTGGATCCTATAGGTAAACACCACCTCATCATGCACTAAAACTTACTAAAAAAAAAAAAGATGTGAAGTTCACACATATAGAAGATGGACATTTTGTGAATACATATTACACGTATTGTAAAATAGATAGAGCTCATATGTAGAGTTTGTTTGATAAACTTTCCTACTACTTTGTCTAAATTAGAAGCAAATTGGTTGAACATTACTTCTACCTAAAATGGCAGAAAACGCACCTATCTTGGTGATGGACAGGACAGCTAGAGGGGATATGGAGGAGGCTGTTATTTTTTTTTTAATAGGTGTACTTTCACCAATTTGCTGATAATTCATTGAAAGTAGATGATCGGTACAATTGCTGCCAATGCATTTTTTTAAAGCTGTATTGTCATGAGTCAAATTTGATCATGTTAGGTTCTTGCATAGGTCCTATAGCATTGATAAGTTTCCACCCTCTTTCCTACACACACATCTCTCCTGCATACACACAACTCTACTACTATCACACACGCAATTTTCCGAAATACACACACAACTCTCCTCCATACACAAACACAGTTCTAACACATATAGCTTTTCTACAGCTTTGAAGTATGCACTCACACCTCTGTTACATACACGCACTGTTTTGCTACATACTTGTACACAGCTTTCTTACATACACCAACAGCTCTCTTATATACTCATGCAGCTCCACACACACAAACACTTATATATATATATATATATATATATATATATATATGTACACTCATCCATCGTATACATTACCACATCTTGAAATTCCTTCCAGGAATGTGACTGATCACATGACCTGAAAGGTTCAATGGCTAATCAACAACTTTGTTTGATTGGGACCCTATCCATGCCACCTCACATATCAGGAGTGTCGTTCTTCTTTTCATAAAGAGGTCCAAGGGCTAGTCTTGCAGAAGTTTTTTCAGCTACACAGGATGCGCAACATCCGTGCAAGTCCTGGTGACTTTCTCCCCTGCACTGCACCGATCAGATAGATCAGTGTGGGGCAGGAGAAAGGAGAACAGTTCTTTCAGTGATCATGAAGGATGCTGTCAGTGTTTTCCTCCATCAGAATAAGCAGCCTCTAGACTGTAAGAAACACACACATTTTAACATCATTTTGATTGTCTAAAATTTACTGCAGCTAAAAATTACATTTGGTTTACAATGCATTTTGCCAGATATGTTGTCACTTGTCAAAGCTAAGAATTTTACATGCTGGGTTTTTTTATGGCACATTTAGCACTGATAAGTTGTCACACTCTTGCTTAATATGTTAACATTCTGTCTGTAAACTGTATATGCATAGCTACCTTTTTGAAGCAATATTGAGATTTACTTAAGAACGTGGGGCCCAATAAATACCATCAATGGTGCCCAGTCCAAGAGATGGTGGATCCTATAGGTAGACACCACCTCATCATGCACTAAAACTTACTAAAAAAAAAAAAGATGTGAAGTTCACACATATAGAAGATGGACATTTTGTGAATACATATTACACGTATTGTAAAATAGATAGAGCTCATATGTAGAGTTTGTTTGATAAACTTTCCTACTACTTTGTCTAAATTAGAAGCAAATTGGTTGAACATTACTTCTACCTAAAATGGCAGAAAACGCACCTATCTTGGTGATGGACAGGACAGCTAGAGGGGATATGGAGGAGGCTGTTATTTTTTTTTTAATAGGTGTACTTTCACCAATTTGCTGATAATTCATTGAAAGTAGATGATCGGTACAATTGCTGCCAATGCATTTTTTAAAGCTGTATTGTCATGAGTCAAATTTGATCATGTTAGGTTCTTGCATAGGTCCTATAGCATTGATAAGTTTCCACCCTCTTTCCTACATACACACATCTCTCCTGCATATACACAACTCTACTACTATCACACACGCAATTTTCCGAAATACACACACAACTCTCCTCCATACACAAACACAGTTCTAACACATATAGCTTTTCTACAGCTTTGAAGTATGCACTCACACCTCTGTTACATACACGCACTGTTTTGCTACATACTTGTACACAGCTTTCTTACATACACCAACAGCTCTCTTATATACTCATGCAGCTCCACACACACAAACACTTATATATATATATATATATATATGTACACTCATCCATCGTATACATTACCACATCTTGAAATTCCTTCCAGGAATGTGACTGATCACATGACCTGAAAGGTTCAATGGCTAATCAACAACTTTGTTTGATTGGGACCCTATCCATGCCACCTCACATATCAGGAGTGTCGTTCTTCTTTTCATAAAGAGGTCCAAGGGCTAGTCTTGCAGAAGTTTTTTCAGCTACACAGGATGCGCAACATCCGTGCAAGTCCTGGTGACTTTCTCCCCTGCACTGCACCGATCAGATAGATCAGTGTGGGGCAGGAGAAAGGAGAACAGTTCTTTCAGTGATCATGAAGGATGCTGTCAGTGTTTTCCTCCATCAGAATAAGCA
Organism: Phyllobates terribilis; assembly: GCF_046119375.1. Classification (NCBI taxonomy): domain Eukaryota; kingdom Metazoa; phylum Chordata; class Amphibia; order Anura; family Dendrobatidae; genus Phyllobates; species Phyllobates terribilis. Next base: position 136,079 of record NW_027364843.1, read on the forward strand.
GCCTCTAGACTGTAAGAAACACACACATTTTAACATCATTTTGATTGTCTAAAATTTACTGCAGCTAAAAATTACATTTGGTTTACAATGCATTTTGCCAGATATGTTGTCACTTGTCAAAGCTAAGAATTTTACATGCTGGGTTTTTTTATGGCACATTTAGCACTGATAAGTTGTCACACTCTTGCTTAATATGTTAACATTCTGTCTGTAAACTGTATATGCATAGCTACCTTTTTGAAGCAATATTGAGATTTACTTAAGAACGTGGGGCCCAATAAATACCATCAATGGTGCCCAGTCCAAGAGATGGTGGATCCTATAGGTAAACACCACCTCATCATGCACTAAAACTTACTAAAAAAAAAAAAGATGTGAAGTTCACACATATAGAAGATGGACATTTTGTGAATACATATTACACGTATTGTAAAATAGATAGAGCTCATATGTAGAGTTTGTTTGATAAACTTTCCTACTACTTTGTCTAAATTAGAAGCAAATTGGTTGAACATTACTTCTACCTAAAATGGCAGAAAACGCACCTATCTTGGTGATGGACAGGACAGCTAGAGGGGATATGGAGGAGGCTGTTATTTTTTTTTTAATAGGTGTACTTTCACCAATTTGCTGATAATTCATTGAAAGTAGATGATCGGTACAATTGCTGCCAATGCATTTTTTAAAGCTGTATTGTCATGAGTCAAATTTGATCATGTTAGGTTCTTGCATAGGTCCTATAGCATTGATAAGTTTCCACCCTCTTTCCTACATACACACATCTCTCCTGCATACACACAACTCTACTACTATCACACACGCAATTTTCCGAAATACACACACAACTCTCCTCCATACACAAACACAGTTCTAACACATATAGCTTTTCTACAGCTTTGAAGTATGCACTCACACCTCTGTTACATACACGCACTGTTTTGCTACATACTTGTACACAGCTTTCTTACATACACCAACAGCTCTCTTATATACTCATGCAGCTCCACACATACAAACACTTCACTTATATATATATATATATATATATATATGTACACTCATCCATCGTATACATTACCACATCTTGAAATTCCTTCCAGGAATGTGACTGATCACATGACCTGAAAGGTTCAATGGCTAATCAACAACTTTGTTTGATTGGGACCCTATCCATGCCACCTCACATATCAGGAGTGTCGTTCTTCTTTTCATAAAGAGGTCCAAGGGCTAGTCTTGCAGAAGTTTTTTCAGCTACACAGGATGCGCAACATCCGTGCAAGTCCTGGTGACTTTCTCCCCTGCACTGCACCGATCAGATAGATCAGTGTGGGGCAGGAGAAAGGAGAACAGTTCTTTCAGTGATCATGAAGGATGCTGTCAGTGTTTTCCTCCATCAGAATAAGCAGCCTCTAGACTGTAAGAAACACACACATTTTAACATCATTTTGATTGTCTAAAATTTACTGCAGCTAAAAATTACATTTGGTTTACAATGCATTTTGCCAGATATGTTGTCACTTGTCAAAGCTAAGAATTTTACATGCTGGGTTTTTTTATGGCACATTTAGCACTGATAAGTTGTCACACTCTTGCTTAATATGTTAACATTCTGTCTGTAAACTGTATATGCATAGCTACCTTTTTGAAGCAATATTGAGATTTACTTAAGAACGTGGGGCCCAATAAATACCATCAATGGTGCCCAGTCCAAGAGATGGTGGATCCTATAGGTAAACACCACCTCATCATGCACTAAAACTTACTAAAAAAAAAAAAGATGTGAAGTTCACACATATAGAAGATGGACATTTTGTGAATACATATTACACGTATTGTAAAATAGATAGAGCTCATATGTAGAGTTTGTTTGATAAACTTTCCTACTACTTTGTCTAAATTAGAAGCAAATTGGTTGAACATTACTTCTACCTAAAATGGCAGAAAACGCACCTATCTTGGTGATGGACAGGACAGCTAGAGGGGATATGGAGGAGGCTGTTATTTTTTTTTTAATAGGTGTACTTTCACCAATTTGCTGATAATTCATTGAAAGTAGATGATCGGTACAATTGCTGCCAATGCATTTTTTAAAGCTGTATTGTCATGAGTCAAATTTGATCATGTTAGGTTCTTGCATAGGTCCTATAGCATTGATAAGTTTCCACCCTCTTTCCTACATACACACATCTCTCCTGCATACACACAACTCTACTACTATCACACACGCAATTTTCCGAAATACACACACAACTCTCCTCCATACACAAACACAGTTCTAACACATATAGCTTTTCTACAGCTTTGAAGTATGCACTCACACCTCTGTTACATACACGCACTGTTTTGCTACATACTTGTACACAGCTTTCTTACATACACCAACAGCTCTCTTATATACTCATGCAGCTCCACACATACAAACACTTCACTTATATATATATATATATATGTACACTCATCCATCGTATACATTACCACATCTTGAAATTCCTTCCAGGAATGTGACTGATCACATGACCTGAAAGGTTCAATGGCTAATCAACAACTTTGTTTGATTGGGACCCTATCCATGCCACCTCACATATCAGGAGTGTCGTTCTTCTTTTCATAAAGAGGTCCAAGGGCTAGTCTTGCAGAAGTTTTTTCAGCTACACAGGATGCGCAACATCCGTGCAAGTCCTGGTGACTTTCTCCCCTGCACTGCACCGATCAGATAGATCAGTGTGGGGCAGGAGAAAGGAGAACAGTTCTTTCAGTGATCATGAAGGATGCTGTCAGTGTTTTCCTCCATCAGAATAAGCAGCCTCTAGACTGTAAGAAACACACACATTTTAACATCATTTTGATTGTCTAAAATTTACTGCAGCTAAAAATTACATTTGGTTTACAATGCATTTTGCCAGATATGTTGTCACTTGTCAAAGCTAAGAATTTTACATGCTGGGTTTTTTTATGGCACATTTAGCACTGATAAGTTGTCACACTCTTGCTTAATATGTTAACATTCTGTCTGTAAACTGTATATGCATAGCTACCTTTTTGAAGCAATATTGAGATTTACTTAAGAACGTGGGGCCCAATAAATACCATCAATGGTGCCCAGTCCAAGAGATGGTGGATCCTATAGGTAAACACCACCTCATCATGCACTAAAACTTACTAAAAAAAAAAAAGATGTGAAGTTCACACATATAGAAGATGGACATTTTGTGAATACATATTACACGTATTGTAAAATAGATAGAGCTCATATGTAGAGTTTGTTTGATAAACTTTCCTACTACTTTGTCTAAATTAGAAGCAAATTGGTTGAACATTACTTCTACCTAAAATGGCAGAAAACGCACCTATCTTGGTGATGGACAGGACAGCTAGAGGGGATATGGAGGAGGCTGTTATTTTTTTTTTAATAGGTGTACTTTCACCAATTTGCTGATAATTCATTGAAAGTAGATGATCGGTACAATTGCTGCCAATGCATTTTTTTAAAGCTGTATTGTCATGAGTCAAATTTGATCATGTTAGGTTCTTGCATAGGTCCTATAGCATTGATAAGTTTCCACCCTCTTTCCTACACACACATCTCTCCTGCATACACACAACTCTACTACTATCACACACGCAATTTTCCGAAATACACACACAACTCTCCTCCATACACAAACACAGTTCTAACACATATAGCTTTTCTACAGCTTTGAAGTATGCACTCACACCTCTGTTACATACACGCACTGTTTTGCTACATACTTGTACACAGCTTTCTTACATACACCAACAGCTCTCTTATATACTCATGCAGCTCCACACACACAAACACTTATATATATATATATATATATATATATATATATATATGTACACTCATCCATCGTATACATTACCACATCTTGAAATTCCTTCCAGGAATGTGACTGATCACATGACCTGAAAGGTTCAATGGCTAATCAACAACTTTGTTTGATTGGGACCCTATCCATGCCACCTCACATATCAGGAGTGTCGTTCTTCTTTTCATAAAGAGGTCCAAGGGCTAGTCTTGCAGAAGTTTTTTCAGCTACACAGGATGCGCAACATCCGTGCAAGTCCTGGTGACTTTCTCCCCTGCACTGCACCGATCAGATAGATCAGTGTGGGGCAGGAGAAAGGAGAACAGTTCTTTCAGTGATCATGAAGGATGCTGTCAGTGTTTTCCTCCATCAGAATAAGCAGCCTCTAGACTGTAAGAAACACACACATTTTAACATCATTTTGATTGTCTAAAATTTACTGCAGCTAAAAATTACATTTGGTTTACAATGCATTTTGCCAGATATGTTGTCACTTGTCAAAGCTAAGAATTTTACATGCTGGGTTTTTTTATGGCACATTTAGCACTGATAAGTTGTCACACTCTTGCTTAATATGTTAACATTCTGTCTGTAAACTGTATATGCATAGCTACCTTTTTGAAGCAATATTGAGATTTACTTAAGAACGTGGGGCCCAATAAATACCATCAATGGTGCCCAGTCCAAGAGATGGTGGATCCTATAGGTAGACACCACCTCATCATGCACTAAAACTTACTAAAAAAAAAAAAGATGTGAAGTTCACACATATAGAAGATGGACATTTTGTGAATACATATTACACGTATTGTAAAATAGATAGAGCTCATATGTAGAGTTTGTTTGATAAACTTTCCTACTACTTTGTCTAAATTAGAAGCAAATTGGTTGAACATTACTTCTACCTAAAATGGCAGAAAACGCACCTATCTTGGTGATGGACAGGACAGCTAGAGGGGATATGGAGGAGGCTGTTATTTTTTTTTTAATAGGTGTACTTTCACCAATTTGCTGATAATTCATTGAAAGTAGATGATCGGTACAATTGCTGCCAATGCATTTTTTAAAGCTGTATTGTCATGAGTCAAATTTGATCATGTTAGGTTCTTGCATAGGTCCTATAGCATTGATAAGTTTCCACCCTCTTTCCTACATACACACATCTCTCCTGCATATACACAACTCTACTACTATCACACACGCAATTTTCCGAAATACACACACAACTCTCCTCCATACACAAACACAGTTCTAACACATATAGCTTTTCTACAGCTTTGAAGTATGCACTCACACCTCTGTTACATACACGCACTGTTTTGCTACATACTTGTACACAGCTTTCTTACATACACCAACAGCTCTCTTATATACTCATGCAGCTCCACACACACAAACACTTATATATATATATATATATATATGTACACTCATCCATCGTATACATTACCACATCTTGAAATTCCTTCCAGGAATGTGACTGATCACATGACCTGAAAGGTTCAATGGCTAATCAACAACTTTGTTTGATTGGGACCCTATCCATGCCACCTCACATATCAGGAGTGTCGTTCTTCTTTTCATAAAGAGGTCCAAGGGCTAGTCTTGCAGAAGTTTTTTCAGCTACACAGGATGCGCAACATCCGTGCAAGTCCTGGTGACTTTCTCCCCTGCACTGCACCGATCAGATAGATCAGTGTGGGGCAGGAGAAAGGAGAACAGTTCTTTCAGTGATCATGAAGGATGCTGTCAGTGTTTTCCTCCATCAGAATAAGCAGCCTCTAGACTGTAAGAAACACACACATTTTAACATCATTTTGATTGTCTAAAATTTACTGCAGCTAAAAATTACATTTGGTTTACAATGCATTTTGCCAGATATGTTGTCACTTGTCAAAGCTAAGAATTTTACATGCTGGGTTTTTTTATGGCACATTTAGCACTGATAAGTTGTCACACTCTTGCTTAATATGTTAACATTCTGTCTGTAAACTGTATATGCATAGCTACCTTTTTGAAGCAATATTGAGATTTACTTAAGAACGTGGGGCCCAATAAATACCATCAATGGTGCCCAGTCCAAGAGATGGTGGATCCTATAGGTAAACACCACCTCATCATGCACTAAAACTTACTAAAAAAAAAAAAGATGTGAAGTTCACACATATAGAAGATGGACATTTTGTGAATACATATTACACGTATTGTAAAATAGATAGAGCTCATATGTAGAGTTTGTTTGATAAACTTTCCTACTACTTTGTCTAAATTAGAAGCAAATTGGTTGAACATTACTTCTACCTAAAATGGCAGAAAACGCACCTATCTTGGTGATGGACAGGACAGCTAGAGGGGATATGGAGGAGGCTGTTATTTTTTTTTTAATAGGTGTACTTTCACCAATTTGCTGATAATTCATTGAAAGTAGATGATCGGTACAATTGCTGCCAATGCATTTTTTAAAGCTGTATTGTCATGAGTCAAATTTGATCATGTTAGGTTCTTGCATAGGTCCTATAGCATTGATAAGTTTCCACCCTTTCCTACATACACACATCTCTCCTGCATACACACAACTCTACTACTATCACACACGCAATTTTCCGAAATACACACACAACTCTCCTCCATACACAAACACAGTTCTAACACATATAGCTTTTCTACAGCTTTGAAGTATGCACTCACACCTCTGTTACATACACGCACTGTTTTGCTACATACTTGTACACAGCTTTCTTACATACACCAACAGCTCTCTTATATACTCATGCAGCTCCACACATACAAACACTTCACTTATATATATATATATATATATATATGTACACTCATCCATCGTATACATTACCACATCTTGAAATTCCTTCCAGGAATGTGACTGATCACATGACCTGAAAGGTTCAATGGCTAATCAACAACTTTGTTTGATTGGGACCCTATCCATGCCACCTCACATATCAGGAGTGTCGTTCTTCTTTTCATAAAGAGGTCCAAGGGCTAGTCTTGCAGAAGTTTTTTCAGCTACACAGGATGCGCAACATCCGTGCAAGTCCTGGTGACTTTCTCCCCTGCACTGCACCGATCAGATAGATCAGTGTGGGGCAGGAGAAAGGAGAACAGTTCTTTCAGTGATCATGAAGGATGCTGTCAGTGTTTTCCTCCATCAGAATAAGCAGCCTCTAGACTGTAAGAAACACACACATTTTAACATCATTTTGATTGTCTAAAATTTACTGCAGCTAAAAATTACATTTGGTTTACAATGCATTTTGCCAGATATGTTGTCACTTGTCAAAGCTAAGAATTTTACATGCTGGGTTTTTTTATGGCACATTTAGCACTGATAAGTTGTCACACTCTTGCTTAATATGTTAACATTCTGTCTGTAAACTGTATATGCATAGCTACCTTTTTGAAGCAATATTGAGATTTACTTAAGAACGTGGGGCCCAATAAATACCATCAATGGTGCCCAGTCCAAGAGATGGTGGATCCTATAGGTAAACACCACCTCATCATGCACTAAAACTTACTAAAAAAAAAAAAGATGTGAAGTTCACACATATAGAAGATGGACATTTTGTGAATACATATTACACGTATTGTAAAATAGATAGAGCTCATATGTAGAGTTTGTTTGATAAACTTTCCTACTACTTTGTCTAAATTAGAAGCAAATTGGTTGAACATTACTTCTACCTAAAATGGCAGAAAACGCACCTATCTTGGTGATGGACAGGACAGCTAGAGGGGATATGGAGGAGGCTGTTATTTTTTTTTTAATAGGTGTACTTTCACCAATTTGCTGATAATTCATTGAAAGTAGATGATCGGTACAATTGCTGCCAATGCATTTTTTAAAGCTGTATTGTCATGAGTCAAATTTGATCATGTTAGGTTCTTGCATAGGTCCTATAGCATTGATAAGTTTCCACCCTCTTTCCTACATACACACATCTCTCCTGCATACACACAACTCTACTACTATCACACACGCAATTTTCCGAAATACACACACAACTCTCCTCCATACACAAACACAGTTCTAACACATATAGCTTTTCTACAGCTTTGAAGTATGCACTCACACCTCTGTTACATACACGCACTGTTTTGCTACATACTTGTACACAGCTTTCTTACATACACCAACAGCTCTCTTATATACTCATGCAGCTCCACACATACAAACACTTCACTTATATATATATATATATATATATATGTACACTCATCCATCGTATACATTACCACATCTTGAAATTCCTTCCAGGAATGTGACTGATCACATGACCTGAAAGGTTCAATGGCTAATCAACAACTTTGTTTGATTGGGACCCTATCCATGCCACCTCACATATCAGGAGTGTCGTTCTTCTTTTCATAAAGAGGTCCAAGGGCTAGTCTTGCAGAAGTTTTTTCAGCTACACAGGATGCGCAACATCCGTGCAAGTCCTGGTGACTTTCTCCCCTGCACTGCACCGATCAGATAGATCAGTGTGGGGCAGGAGAAAGGAGAACAGTTCTTTCAGTGATCATGAAGGATGCTGTCAGTGTTTTCCTCCATCAGAATAAGCAGCCTCTAGACTGTAAGAAACACACACATTTTAACATCATTTTGATTGTCTAAAATTTACTGCAGCTAAAAATTACATTTGGTTTACAATGCATTTTGCCAGATATGTTGTCACTTGTCAAAGCTAAGAATTTTACATGCTGGGTTTTTTTATGGCACATTTAGCACTGATAAGTTGTCACACTCTTGCTTAATATGTTAACATTCTGTCTGTAAACTGTATATGCATAGCTACCTTTTTGAAGCAATATTGAGATTTACTTAAGAACGTGGGGCCCAATAAATACCATCAATGGTGCCCAGTCCAAGAGATGGTGGATCCTATAGGTAAACACCACCTCATCATGCACTAAAACTTACTAAAAAAAAAAAAGATGTGAAGTTCACACATATAGAAGATGGACATTTTGTGAATACATATTACACGTATTGTAAAATAGATAGAGCTCATATGTAGAGTTTGTTTGATAAACTTTCCTACTACTTTGTCTAAATTAGAAGCAAATTGGTTGAACATTACTTCTACCTAAAATGGCAGAAAACGCACCTATCTTGGTGATGGACAGGACAGCTAGAGGGGATATGGAGGAGGCTGTTATTTTTTTTTTAATAGGTGTACTTTCACCAATTTGCTGATAATTCATTGAAAGTAGATGATCGGTACAATTGCTGCCAATGCATTTTTTTAAAGCTGTATTGTCATGAGTCAAATTTGATCATGTTAGGTTCTTGCATAGGTCCTATAGCATTGATAAGTTTCCACCCTCTTTCCTACACACACATCTCTCCTGCATACACACAACTCTACTACTATCACACACGCAATTTTCCGAAATACACACACAACTCTCCTCCATACACAAACACAGTTCTAACACATATAGCTTTTCTACAGCTTTGAAGTATGCACTCACACCTCTGTTACATACACGCACTGTTTTGCTACATACTTGTACACAGCTTTCTTACATACACCAACAGCTCTCTTATATACTCATGCAGCTCCACACACACAAACACTTATATATATATATATATATATATATATATATATATATATGTACACTCATCCATCGTATACATTACCACATCTTGAAATTCCTTCCAGGAATGTGACTGATCACATGACCTGAAAGGTTCAATGGCTAATCAACAACTTTGTTTGATTGGGACCCTATCCATGCCACCTCACATATCAGGAGTGTCGTTCTTCTTTTCATAAAGAGGTCCAAGGGCTAGTCTTGCAGAAGTTTTTTCAGCTACACAGGATGCGCAACATCCGTGCAAGTCCTGGTGACTTTCTCCCCTGCACTGCACCGATCAGATAGATCAGTGTGGGGCAGGAGAAAGGAGAACAGTTCTTTCAGTGATCATGAAGGATGCTGTCAGTGTTTTCCTCCATCAGAATAAGCAGCCTCTAGACTGTAAGAAACACACACATTTTAACATCATTTTGATTGTCTAAAATTTACTGCAGCTAAAAATTACATTTGGTTTACAATGCATTTTGCCAGATATGTTGTCACTTGTCAAAGCTAAGAATTTTACATGCTGGGTTTTTTTATGGCACATTTAGCACTGATAAGTTGTCACACTCTTGCTTAATATGTTAACATTCTGTCTGTAAACTGTATATGCATAGCTACCTTTTTGAAGCAATATTGAGATTTACTTAAGAACGTGGGGCCCAATAAATACCATCAATGGTGCCCAGTCCAAGAGATGGTGGATCCTATAGGTAGACACCACCTCATCATGCACTAAAACTTACTAAAAAAAAAAAAGATGTGAAGTTCACACATATAGAAGATGGACATTTTGTGAATACATATTACACGTATTGTAAAATAGATAGAGCTCATATGTAGAGTTTGTTTGATAAACTTTCCTACTACTTTGTCTAAATTAGAAGCAAATTGGTTGAACATTACTTCTACCTAAAATGGCAGAAAACGCACCTATCTTGGTGATGGACAGGACAGCTAGAGGGGATATGGAGGAGGCTGTTATTTTTTTTTTAATAGGTGTACTTTCACCAATTTGCTGATAATTCATTGAAAGTAGATGATCGGTACAATTGCTGCCAATGCATTTTTTAAAGCTGTATTGTCATGAGTCAAATTTGATCATGTTAGGTTCTTGCATAGGTCCTATAGCATTGATAAGTTTCCACCCTCTTTCCTACATACACACATCTCTCCTGCATATACACAACTCTACTACTATCACACACGCAATTTTCCGAAATACACACACAACTCTCCTCCATACACAAACACAGTTCTAACACATATAGCTTTTCTACAGCTTTGAAGTATGCACTCACACCTCTGTTACATACACGCACTGTTTTGCTACATACTTGTACACAGCTTTCTTACATACACCAACAGCTCTCTTATATACTCATGCAGCTCCACACACACAAACACTTATATATATATATATATATATATATGTACACTCATCCATCGTATACATTACCACATCTTGAAATTCCTTCCAGGAATGTGACTGATCACATGACCTGAAAGGTTCAATGGCTAATCAACAACTTTGTTTGATTGGGACCCTATCCATGCCACCTCACATATCAGGAGTGTCGTTCTTCTTTTCATAAAGAGGTCCAAGGGCTAGTCTTGCAGAAGTTTTTTCAGCTACACAGGATGCGCAACATCCGTGCAAGTCCTGGTGACTTTCTCCCCTGCACTGCACCGATCAGATAGATCAGTGTGGGGCAGGAGAAAGGAGAACAGTTCTTTCAGTGATCATGAAGGATGCTGTCAGTGTTTTCCTCCATCAGAATAAGCAGCCTCTAGACTGTAAGAAACACACACATTTTAACATCATTTTGATTGTCTAAAATTTACTGCAGCTAAAAATTACATTTGGTTTACAATGCATTTTGCCAGATATGTTGTCACTTGTCAAAGCTAAGAATTTTACATGCTGGGTTTTTTTATGGCACATTTAGCACTGATAAGTTGTCACACTCTTGCTTAATATGTTAACATTCTGTCTGTAAACTGTATATGCATAGCTACCTTTTTGAAGCAATATTGAGATTTACTTAAGAACGTGGGGCCCAATAAATACCATCAATGGTGCCCAGTCCAAGAGATGGTGGATCCTATAGGTAAACACCACCTCATCATGCACTAAAACTTACTAAAAAAAAAAAAGATGTGAAGTTCACACATATAGAAGATGGACATTTTGTGAATACATATTACACGTATTGTAAAATAGATAGAGCTCATATGTAGAGTTTGTTTGATAAACTTTCCTACTACTTTGTCTAAATTAGAAGCAAATTGGTTGAACATTACTTCTACCTAAAATGGCAGAAAACGCACCTATCTTGGTGATGGACAGGACAGCTAGAGGGGATATGGAGGAGGCTGTTATTTTTTTTTTAATAGGTGTACTTTCACCAATTTGCTGATAATTCATTGAAAGTAGATGATCGGTACAATTGCTGCCAATGCATTTTTTAAAGCTGTATTGTCATGAGTCAAATTTGATCATGTTAGGTTCTTGCATAGGTCCTATAGCATTGATAAGTTTCCACCCTCTTTCCTACATACACACATCTCTCCTGCATACACACAACTCTACTACTATCACACACGCAATTTTCCGAAATACACACACAACTCTCCTCCATACACAAACACAGTTCTAACACATATAGCTTTTCTACAGCTTTGAAGTATGCACTCACACCTCTGTTACATACACGCACTGTTTTGCTACATACTTGTACACAGCTTTCTTACATACACCAACAGCTCTCTTATATACTCATGCAGCTCCACACATACAAACACTTCACTTATATATATATATATATATATATATGTACACTCATCCATCGTATACATTACCACATCTTGAAATTCCTTCCAGGAATGTGACTGATCACATGACCTGAAAGGTTCAATGGCTAATCAACAACTTTGTTTGATTGGGACCCTATCCATGCCACCTCACATATCAGGAGTGTCGTTCTTCTTTTCATAAAGAGGTCCAAGGGCTAGTCTTGCAGAAGTTTTTTCAGCTACACAGGATGCGCAACATCCGTGCAAGTCCTGGTGACTTTCTCCCCTGCACTGCACCGATCAGATAGATCAGTGTGGGGCAGGAGAAAGGAGAACAGTTCTTTCAGTGATCATGAAGGATGCTGTCAGTGTTTTCCTCCATCAGAATAAGCAGCCTCTAGACTGTAAGAAACACACACATTTTAACATCATTTTGATTGTCTAAAATTTACTGCAGCTAAAAATTACATTTGGTTTACAATGCATTTTGCCAGATATGTTGTCACTTGTCAAAGCTAAGAATTTTACATGCTGGGTTTTTTTATGGCACATTTAGCACTGATAAGTTGTCACACTCTTGCTTAATATGTTAACATTCTGTCTGTAAACTGTATATGCATAGCTACCTTTTTGAAGCAATATTGAGATTTACTTAAGAACGTGGGGCCCAATAAATACCATCAATGGTGCCCAGTCCAAGAGATGGTGGATCCTATAGGTAAACACCACCTCATCATGCACTAAAACTTACTAAAAAAAAAAAAGATGTGAAGTTCACACATATAGAAGATGGACATTTTGTGAATACATATTACACGTATTGTAAAATAGATAGAGCTCATATGTAGAGTTTGTTTGATAAACTTTCCTACTACTTTGTCTAAATTAGAAGCAAATTGGTTGAACATTACTTCTACCTAAAATGGCAGAAAACGCACCTATCTTGGTGATGGACAGGACAGCTAGAGGGGATATGGAGGAGGCTGTTATTTTTTTTTTAATAGGTGTACTTTCACCAATTTGCTGATAATTCATTGAAAGTAGATGATCGGTACAATTGCTGCCAATGCATTTTTTTAAAGCTGTATTGTCATGAGTCAAATTTGATCATGTTAGGTTCTTGCATAGGTCCTATAGCATTGATAAGTTTCCACCCTCTTTCCTACACACACATCTCTCCTGCATACACACAACTCTACTACTATCACACACGCAATTTTCCGAAATACACACACAACTCTCCTCCATACACAAACACAGTTCTAACACATATAGCTTTTCTACAGCTTTGAAGTATGCACTCACACCTCTGTTACATACACGCACTGTTTTGCTACATACTTGTACACAGCTTTCTTACATACACCAACAGCTCTCTTATATACTCATGCAGCTCCACACACACAAACACTTATATATATATATATATATATATATATATATATATATGTACACTCATCCATCGTATACATTACCACATCTTGAAATTCCTTCCAGGAATGTGACTGATCACATGACCTGAAAGGTTCAATGGCTAATCAACAACTTTGTTTGATTGGGACCCTATCCATGCCACCTCACATATCAGGAGTGTCGTTCTTCTTTTCATAAAGAGGTCCAAGGGCTAGTCTTGCAGAAGTTTTTTCAGCTACACAGGATGCGCAACATCCGTGCAAGTCCTGGTGACTTTCTCCCCTGCACTGCACCGATCAGATAGATCAGTGTGGGGCAGGAGAAAGGAGAACAGTTCTTTCAGTGATCATGAAGGATGCTGTCAGTGTTTTCCTCCATCAGAATAAGCAGCCTCTAGACTGTAAGAAACACACACATTTTAACATCATTTTGATTGTCTAAAATTTACTGCAGCTAAAAATTACATTTGGTTTACAATGCATTTTGCCAGATATGTTGTCACTTGTCAAAGCTAAGAATTTTACATGCTGGGTTTTTTTATGGCACATTTAGCACTGATAAGTTGTCACACTCTTGCTTAATATGTTAACATTCTGTCTGTAAACTGTATATGCATAGCTACCTTTTTGAAGCAATATTGAGATTTACTTAAGAACGTGGGGCCCAATAAATACCATCAATGGTGCCCAGTCCAAGAGATGGTGGATCCTATAGGTAGACACCACCTCATCATGCACTAAAACTTACTAAAAAAAAAAAAGATGTGAAGTTCACACATATAGAAGATGGACATTTTGTGAATACATATTACACGTATTGTAAAATAGATAGAGCTCATATGTAGAGTTTGTTTGATAAACTTTCCTACTACTTTGTCTAAATTAGAAGCAAATTGGTTGAACATTACTTCTACCTAAAATGGCAGAAAACGCACCTATCTTGGTGATGGACAGGACAGCTAGAGGGGATATGGAGGAGGCTGTTATTTTTTTTTTAATAGGTGTACTTTCACCAATTTGCTGATAATTCATTGAAAGTAGATGATCGGTACAATTGCTGCCAATGCATTTTTTAAAGCTGTATTGTCATGAGTCAAATTTGATCATGTTAGGTTCTTGCATAGGTCCTATAGCATTGATAAGTTTCCACCCTCTTTCCTACATACACACATCTCTCCTGCATATACACAACTCTACTACTATCACACACGCAATTTTCCGAAATACACACACAACTCTCCTCCATACACAAACACAGTTCTAACACATATAGCTTTTCTACAGCTTTGAAGTATGCACTCACACCTCTGTTACATACACGCACTGTTTTGCTACATACTTGTACACAGCTTTCTTACATACACCAACAGCTCTCTTATATACTCATGCAGCTCCACACACACAAACACTTATATATATATATATATATATATATATATGTACACTCATCCATCGTATACATTACCACATCTTGAAATTCCTTCCAGGAATGTGACTGATCACATGACCTGAAAGGTTCAATGGCTAATCAACAACTTTGTTTGATTGGGACCCTATCCATGCCACCTCACATATCAGGAGTGTCGTTCTTCTTTTCATAAAGAGGTCCAAGGGCTAGTCTTGCAGAAGTTTTTTCAGCTACACAGGATGCGCAACATCCGTGCAAGTCCTGGTGACTTTCTCCCCTGCACTGCACCGATCAGATAGATCAGTGTGGGGCAGGAGAAAGGAGAACAGTTCTTTCAGTGATCATGAAGGATGCTGTCAGTGTTTTCCTCCATCAGAATAAGCAGCCTCTAGACTGTAAGAAACACACACATTTTAACATCATTTTGATTGTCTAAAATTTACTGCAGCTAAAAATTACATTTGGTTTACAATGCATTTTGCCAGATATGTTGTCACTTGTCAAAGCTAAGAATTTTACATGCTGGGTTTTTTTATGGCACATTTAGCACTGATAAGTTGTCACACTCTTGCTTAATATGTTAACATTCTGTCTGTAAACTGTATATGCATAGCTACCTTTTTGAAGCAATATTGAGATTTACTTAAGAACGTGGGGCCCAATAAATACCATCAATGGTGCCCAGTCCAAGAGATGGTGGATCCTATAGGTAAACACCACCTCATCATGCACTAAAACTTACTAAAAAAAAAAAAGATGTGAAGTTCACACATATAGAAGATGGACATTTTGTGAATACATATTACACGTATTGTAAAATAGATAGAGCTCATATGTAGAGTTTGTTTGATAAACTTTCCTACTACTTTGTCTAAATTAGAAGCAAATTGGTTGAACATTACTTCTACCTAAAATGGCAGAAAACGCACCTATCTTGGTGATGGACAGGACAGCTAGAGGGGATATGGAGGAGGCTGTTATTTTTTTTTTAATAGGTGTACTTTCACCAATTTGCTGATAATTCATTGAAAGTAGATGATCGGTACAATTGCTGCCAATGCATTTTTTTAAAGCTGTATTGTCATGAGTCAAATTTGATCATGTTAGGTTCTTGCATAGGTCCTATAGCATTGATAAGTTTCCACCCTCTTTCCTACACACACATCTCTCCTGCATACACACAACTCTACTACTATCACACACGCAATTTTCCGAAATACACACACAACTCTCCTCCATACACAAACACAGTTCTAACACATATAGCTTTTCTACAGCTTTGAAGTATGCACTCACACCTCTGTTACATACACGCACTGTTTTGCTACATACTTGTACACAGCTTTCTTACATACACCAACAGCTCTCTTATATACTCATGCAGCTCCACACACACAAACACTTATATATATATATATATATATATATATATATATATGTACACTCATCCATCGTATACATTACCACATCTTGAAATTCCTTCCAGGAATGTGACTGATCACATGACCTGAAAGGTTCAATGGCTAATCAACAACTTTGTTTGATTGGGACCCTATCCATGCCACCTCACATATCAGGAGTGTCGTTCTTCTTTTCATAAAGAGGTCCAAGGGCTAGTCTTGCAGAAGTTTTTTCAGCTACACAGGATGCGCAACATCCGTGCAAGTCCTGGTGACTTTCTCCCCTGCACTGCACCGATCAGATAGATCAGTGTGGGGCAGGAGAAAGGAGAACAGTTCTTTCAGTGATCATGAAGGATGCTGTCAGTGTTTTCCTCCATCAGAATAAGCAGCCTCTAGACTGTAAGAAACACACACATTTTAACATCATTTTGATTGTCTAAAATTTACTGCAGCTAAAAATTACATTTGGTTTACAATGCATTTTGCCAGATATGTTGTCACTTGTCAAAGCTAAGAATTTTACATGCTGGGTTTTTTTATGGCACATTTAGCACTGATAAGTTGTCACACTCTTGCTTAATATGTTAACATTCTGTCTGTAAACTGTATATGCATAGCTACCTTTTTGAAGCAATATTGAGATTTACTTAAGAACGTGGGGCCCAATAAATACCATCAATGGTGCCCAGTCCAAGAGATGGTGGATCCTATAGGTAGACACCACCTCATCATGCACTAAAACTTACTAAAAAAAAAAAAGATGTGAAGTTCACACATATAGAAGATGGACATTTTGTGAATACATATTACACGTATTGTAAAATAGATAGAGCTCATATGTAGAGTTTGTTTGATAAACTTTCCTACTACTTTGTCTAAATTAGAAGCAAATTGGTTGAACATTACTTCTACCTAAAATGGCAGAAAACGCACCTATCTTGGTGATGGACAGGACAGCTAGAGGGGATATGGAGGAGGCTGTTATTTTTTTTTTAATAGGTGTACTTTCACCAATTTGCTGATAATTCATTGAAAGTAGATGATCGGTACAATTGCTGCCAATGCATTTTTTAAAGCTGTATTGTCATGAGTCAAATTTGATCATGTTAGGTTCTTGCATAGGTCCTATAGCATTGATAAGTTTCCACCCTCTTTCCTACATACACACATCTCTCCTGCATATACACAACTCTACTACTATCACACACGCAATTTTCCGAAATACACACACAACTCTCCTCCATACACAAACACAGTTCTAACACATATAGCTTTTCTACAGCTTTGAAGTATGCACTCACACCTCTGTTACATACACGCACTGTTTTGCTACATACTTGTACACAGCTTTCTTACATACACCAACAGCTCTCTTATATACTCATGCAGCTCCACACACACAAACACTTATATATATATATATATATATATATATATGTACACTCATCCATCGTATACATTACCACATCTTGAAATTCCTTCCAGGAATGTGACTGATCACATGACCTGAAAGGTTCAATGGCTAATCAACAACTTTGTTTGATTGGGACCCTATCCATGCCACCTCACATATCAGGAGTGTCGTTCTTCTTTTCATAAAGAGGTCCAAGGGCTAGTCTTGCAGAAGTTTTTTCAGCTACACAGGATGCGCAACATCCGTGCAAGTCCTGGTGACTTTCTCCCCTGCACTGCACCGATCAGATAGATCAGTGTGGGGCAGGAGAAAGGAGAACAGTTCTTTCAGTGATCATGAAGGATGCTGTCAGTGTTTTCCTCCATCAGAATAAGCAGCCTCTAGACTGTAAGAAACACACACATTTTAACATCATTTTGATTGTCTAAAATTTACTGCAGCTAAAAATTACATTTGGTTTACAATGCATTTTGCCAGATATGTTGTCACTTGTCAAAGCTAAGAATTTTACATGCTGGGTTTTTTTATGGCACATTTAGCACTGATAAGTTGTCACACTCTTGCTTAATATGTTAACATTCTGTCTGTAAACTGTATATGCATAGCTACCTTTTTGAAGCAATATTGAGATTTACTTAAGAACGTGGGGCCCAATAAATACCATCAATGGTGCCCAGTCCAAGAGATGGTGGATCCTATAGGTAAACACCACCTCATCATGCACTAAAACTTACTAAAAAAAAAAAAGATGTGAAGTTCACACATATAGAAGATGGACATTTTGTGAATACATATTACACGTATTGTAAAATAGATAGAGCTCATATGTAGAGTTTGTTTGATAAACTTTCCTACTACTTTGTCTAAATTAGAAGCAAATTGGTTGAACATTACTTCTACCTAAAATGGCAGAAAACGCACCTATCTTGGTGATGGACAGGACAGCTAGAGGGGATATGGAGGAGGCTGTTATTTTTTTTTTAATAGGTGTACTTTCACCAATTTGCTGATAATTCATTGAAAGTAGATGATCGGTACAATTGCTGCCAATGCATTTTTTAAAGCTGTATTGTCATGAGTCAAATTTGATCATGTTAGGTTCTTGCATAGGTCCTATAGCATTGATAAGTTTCCACCCTCTTTCCTACATACACACATCTCTCCTGCATACACACAACTCTACTACTATCACACACGCAATTTTCCGAAATACACACACAACTCTCCTCCATACACAAACACAGTTCTAACACATATAGCTTTTCTACAGCTTTGAAGTATGCACTCACACCTCTGTTACATACACGCACTGTTTTGCTACATACTTGTACACAGCTTTCTTACATACACCAACAGCTCTCTTATATACTCATGCAGCTCCACACATACAAACACTTCACTTATATATATATATATATATATATGTACACTCATCCATCGTATACATTACCACATCTTGAAATTCCTTCCAGGAATGTGACTGATCACATGACCTGAAAGGTTCAATGGCTAATCAACAACTTTGTTTGATTGGGACCCTATCCATGCCACCTCACATATCAGGAGTGTCGTTCTTCTTTTCATAAAGAGGTCCAAGGGTTAGTCTTGCAGAAGTTTTTTCAGCTACACAGGATGCGCAACATCCGTGCAAGTCCTGGTGACTTTCTCCCCTGCACTGCACCGATCAGATAGATCAGTGTGGGGCAGGAGAAAGGAGAACAGTTCTTTCAGTGATCATGAAGGATGCTGTCAGTGTTTTCCTCCATCAGAATAAGCAGCCTCTAGACTGTAAGAAACACACACATTTTAACATCATTTTGATTGTCTAAAATTTACTGCAGCTAAAAATTACATTTGGTTTACAATGCATTTTGCCAGATATGTTGTCACTTGTCAAAGCTAAGAATTTTACATGCTGGGTTTTTTTATGGCACATTTAGCACTGATAAGTTGTCACACTCTTGCTTAATATGTTAACATTCTGTCTGTAAACTGTATATGCATAGCTACCTTTTTGAAGCAATATTGAGATTTACTTAAGAACGTGGGGCCCAATAAATACCATCAATGGTGCCCAGTCCAAGAGATGGTGGATCCTATAGGTAGACACCACCTCATCATGCACTAAAACTTACTAAAAAAAAAAAAGATGTGAAGTTCACACATATAGAAGATGGACATTTTGTGAATACATATTACACGTATTGTAAAATAGATAGAGCTCATATGTAGAGTTTGTTTGATAAACTTTCCTACTACTTTGTCTAAATTAGAAGCAAATTGGTTGAACATTACTTCTACCTAAAATGGCAGAAAACGCACCTATCTTGGTGATGGACAGGACAGCTAGAGGGGATATGGAGGAGGCTGTTATTTTTTTTTTAATAGGTGTACTTTCACCAATTTGCTGATAATTCATTGAAAGTAGATGATCGGTACAATTGCTGCCAATGCATTTTTTAAAGCTGTATTGTCATGAGTCAAATTTGATCATGTTAGGTTCTTGCATAGGTCCTATAGCATTGATAAGTTTCCACCCTCTTTCCTACATACACACATCTCTCCTGCATATACACAACTCTACTACTATCACACACGCAATTTTCCGAAATACACACACAACTCTCCTCCATACACAAACACAGTTCTAACACATATAGCTTTTCTACAGCTTTGAAGTATGCACTCACACCTCTGTTACATACACGCACTGTTTTGCTACATACTTGTACACAGCTTTCTTACATACACCAACAGCTCTCTTATATACTCATGCAGCTCCACACACACAAACACTTATATATATATATATATATGTACACTCATCCATCGTATACATTACCACATCTTGAAATTCCTTCCAGGAATGTGACTGATCACATGACCTGAAAGGTTCAATGGCTAATCAACAACTTTGTTTGATTGGGACCCTATCCATGCCACCTCACATATCAGGAGTGTCGTTCTTCTTTTCATAAAGAGGTCCAAGGGCTAGTCTTGCAGAAGTTTTTTCAGCTACACAGGATGCGCAACATCCGTGCAAGTCCTGGTGACTTTCTCCCCTGCACTGCACCGATCAGATAGATCAGTGTGGGGCAGGAGAAAGGAGAACAGTTCTTTCAGTGATCATGAAGGATGCTGTCAGTGTTTTCCTCCATCAGAATAAGCAGCCTCTAGACTGTAAGAAACACACACATTTTAACATCATTTTGATTGTCTAAAATTTACTGCAGCTAAAAATTACATTTGGTTTACAATGCATTTTGCCAGATATGTTGTCACTTGTCAAAGCTAAGAATTTTACATGCTGGGTTTTTTTATGGCACATTTAGCACTGATAAGTTGTCACACTCTTGCTTAATATGTTAACATTCTGTCTGTAAACTGTATATGCATAGCTACCTTTTTGAAGCAATATTGAGATTTACTTAAGAACGTGGGGCCCAATAAATACCATCAATGGTGCCCAGTCCAAGAGATGGTGGATCCTATAGGTAGACACCACCTCATCATGCACTAAAACTTACTAAAAAAAAAAAAGATGTGAAGTTCACACATATAGAAGATGGACATTTTGTGAATACATATTACACGTATTGTAAAATAGATAGAGCTCATATGTAGAGTTTGTTTGATAAACTTTCCTACTACTTTGTCTAAATTAGAAGCAAATTGGTTGAACATTACTTCTACCTAAAATGGCAGAAAACGCACCTATCTTGGTGATGGACAGGACAGCTAGAGGGGATATGGAGGAGGCTGTTATTTTTTTTTTAATAGGTGTACTTTCACCAATTTGCTGATAATTCATTGAAAGTAGATGATCGGTACAATTGCTGCCAATGCATTTTTTAAAGCTGTATTGTCATGAGTCAAATTTGATCATGTTAGGTTCTTGCATAGGTCCTATAGCATTGATAAGTTTCCACCCTCTTTCCTACATACACACATCTCTCCTGCATATACACAACTCTACTACTATCACACACGCAATTTTCCGAAATACACACACAACTCTCCTCCATACACAAACACAGTTCTAACACATATAGCTTTTCTACAGCTTTGAAGTATGCACTCACACCTCTGTTACATACACGCACTGTTTTGCTACATACTTGTACACAGCTTTCTTACATACACCAACAGCTCTCTTATATACTCATGCAGCTCCACACACACAAACACTTATATATATATATATATATATATATGTACACTCATCCATCGTATACATTACCACATCTTGAAATTCCTTCCAGGAATGTGACTGATCACATGACCTGAAAGGTTCAATGGCTAATCAACAACTTTGTTTGATTGGGACCCTATCCATGCCACCTCACATATCAGGAGTGTCGTTCTTCTTTTCATAAAGAGGTCCAAGGGCTAGTCTTGCAGAAGTTTTTTCAGCTACACAGGATGCGCAACATCCGTGCAAGTCCTGGTGACTTTCTCCCCTGCACTGCACCGATCAGATAGATCAGTGTGGGGCAGGAGAAAGGAGAACAGTTCTTTCAGTGATCATGAAGGATGGTGTCAGTGTTTTCCTCCATCAGAATAAGCAGCCTCTAGACTGTAAGAAACACACACATTTTAACATCATTTTGATTGTCTAAAATTTACTGCAGCTAAAAATTACATTTGGTTTACAATGCATTTTGCCAGATATGTTGTCACTTGTCAAAGCTAAGAATTTTACATGCTGGGTTTTTTTATGGCACATTTAGCACTGATAAGTTGTCACACTCTTGCTTAATATGTTAACATTCTGTCTGTAAACTGTATATGCATAGCTACCTTTTTGAAGCAATATTGAGATTTACTTAAGAACGTGGGGCCCAATAAATACCATCAATGGTGCCCAGTCCAAGAGATGGTGGATCCTATAGGTAAACACCACCTCATCATGCACTAAAACTTACTAAAAAAAAAAAAGATGTGAAGTTCACACATATAGAAGATGGACATTTTGTGAATACATATTACACGTATTGTAAAATAGATAGAGCTCATATGTAGAGTTTGTTTGATAAACTTTCCTACTACTTTGTCTAAATTAGAAGCAAATTGGTTGAACATTACTTCTACCTAAAATGGCAGAAAACGCACCTATCTTGGTGATGGACAGGACAGCTAGAGGGGATATGGAGGAGGCTGTTATTTTTTTTTTAATAGGTGTACTTTCACCAATATGCTGATAATTCATTGAAAGTAGATGATCGGTACAATTGCTGCCAATGCATTTTTTAAAGCTGTATTGTCATGAGTCAAATTTGATCATGTTAGGTTCTTGCATAGGTCCTATAGCATTGATAAGTTTCCACCCTCTTTCCTACATACACACATCTCTCCTGCATACACACAACTCTACTACTATCACACACGCAATTTTCCGAAATACACACACAACTCTCCTCCATACACAAACACAGTTCTAACACATATAGCTTTTCTACAGCTTTGAAGTATGCACTCACACCTCTGTTACATACACGCACTGTTTTGCTACATACTTGTACACAGCTTTCTTACATACACCAACAGCTCTCTTATATACTCATGCAGCTCCACACATACAAACACTTCACTTATATATATATATATATATACATATGTACACTCATCCATCGTATACATTACCACATCTTGAAATTCCTTCCAGGAATGTGACTGATCACATGACCTGAAAGGTTCAATGGCTAATCAACAACTTTGTTTGATTGGGACCCTATCCATGCCACCTCACATATCAGGAGTGTCGTTCTTCTTTTCATAAAGAGGTCCAAGGGCTAGTCTTGCAGAAGTTTTTTCAGCTACACAGGATGCGCAACATCCGTGCAAGTCCTGGTGACTTTCTCCCCTGCACTGCACCGATCAGATAGATCAGTGTGGGGCAGGAGAAAGGAGAACAGTTCTTTCAGTGATCATGAAGGATGCTGTCAGTGTTTTCCTCCATCAGAATAAGCAGCCTCTAGACTGTAAGAAACACACACATTTTAACATCATTTTGATTGTCTAAAATTTACTGCAGCTAAAAATTACATTTGGTTTACAATGCATTTTGCCAGATATGTTGTCACTTGTCAAAGCTAAGAATTTTACATGCTGGGTTTTTTTATGGCACATTTAGCACTGATAAGTTGTCACACTCTTGCTTAATATGTTAACATTCTGTCTGTAAACTGTATATGCATAGCTACCTTTTTGAAGCAATATTGAGATTTACTTAAGAACGTGGGGCCCAATAAATACCATCAATGGTGCCCAGTCCAAGAGATGGTGGATCCTATAGGTAAACACCACCTCATCATGCACTAAAACTTACTAAAAAAAAAAAAGATGTGAAGTTCACACATATAGAAGATGGACATTTTGTGAATACATATTACACGTATTGTAAAATAGATAGAGCTCATATGTAGAGTTTGTTTGATAAACTTTCCTACTACTTTGTCTAAATTAGAAGCAAATTGGTTGAACATTACTTCTACCTAAAATGGCAGAAAACGCACCTATCTTGGTGATGGACAGGACAGCTAGAGGGGATATGGAGGAGGCTGTTATTTTTTTTTTAATAGGTGTACTTTCACCAATTTGCTGATAATTCATTGAAAGTAGATGATCGGTACAATTGCTGCCAATGCATTTTTTAAAGCTGTATTGTCATGAGTCAAATTTGATCATGTTAGGTTCTTGCATAGGTCCTATAGCATTGATAAGTTTCCACCCTCTTTCCTACACACACATCTCTCCTGCATACACACAACTCTACTACTATCACACACGCAATTTTCCGAAATACACACAAACTCTCCTCCATACACAAACACAGTTCTAACACATATAGCTTTTCTACAGCTTTGAAGTATGCACTCACACCTCTGTTACATACACGCACTGTTTTGCTACATACTTGTACACAGCTTTCTTACATACACCAACAGCTCTCTTATATACTCATGCAGCTCCACACACACAAACACTTATATATATATATATATATATATATGTACACTCATCCATCGTATACATTACCACATCTTGAAATTCCTTCCAGGAATGTGACTGATCACATGACCTGAAAGGTTCAATGGCTAATCAACAACTTTGTTTGATTGGGACCCTATCCATGCCACCTCACATATCAGGAGTGTCGTTCTTCTTTTCATAAAGAGGTCCAAGGGCTAGTCTTGCAGAAGTTTTTTCAGCTACACAGGATGCGCAACATCCGTGCAAGTCCTGGTGACTTTCTCCCCTGCACTGCACCGATCAGATAGATCAGTGTGGGGCAGGAGAAAGGAGAACAGTTCTTTCAGTGATCATGAAGGATGCTGTCAGTGTTTTCCTCCATCAGAATAAGCAGCCTCTAGACTGTAAGAAAACACACACATTTTTAACATCATTTTGATTGTCTAAAATTTACTGCAGCTAAAAATTACATTTGGTTTACAATGCATTTTGCCAGATATGTTGTCACTTGTCAAAGCTAAGAATTTTACATGCTGGGTTTTTTTATGGCACATTTAGCACTGATAAGTTGTCACACTCTTGCTTAATATGTTAACATTCTGTCTGTAAACTGTATATGCATAGCTACCTTTTTGAAGCAATATTGAGATTTACTTAAGAACGTGGGGCCCAATAAATACCATCAATGGTGCCCAGTCCAAGAGATGGTGGATCCTATAGGTAGACACCACCTCATCATGCACTAAAAACTTACTAAAAAAAAAAAAGATGTGAAGTTCACACATATAGAAGATGGACATTTTGTGAATACATATTACACGTATTGTAAAATAGATAGAGCTCATATGTAGAGTTTGTTTGATAAACTTTCCTACTACTTTGTCTAAATTAGAAGCAAATTGGTTGAACATTACTTCTACCTAAAATGGCAGAAAACGCACCTATCTTGGTGATGGACAGGACAGCTAGAGGGGATATGGAGGAGGCTGTTATTTTTTTTTTAATAGGTGTACTTTCACCAATTTGCTGATAATTCATTGAAAGTAGATGATCGGTACAATTGCTGCCAATGCATTTTTTAAAGCTGTATTGTCATGAGTCAAATTTGATCATGTTAGGTTCTTGCATAGGTCCTATAGCATTGATAAGTTTCCACCCTCTTTCCTACACACACATCTCTCCTGCATACACACAACTCTACTACTATCACACACGCAATTTTCCGAAATACACACACAACTCTCCTCCATACACAAACACAGTTCTAACACATATAGCTTTTCTACAGCTTTGAAGTATGCACTCACACCTCTGTTACATACACGCACTGTTTTGCTACATACTTGTACACAGCTTTCTTACATACACCAACAGCTCTCTTATATACTCATGCAGCTCCACACACACAAACACTTATATATATATATATATATATATATGTACACTCATCCATCGTATACATTACCACATCTTGAAATTCCTTCCAGGAATGTGACTGATCACATGACCTGAAAGGTTCAATGGCTAATCAACAACTTTGTTTGATTGGGACCCTATCCATGCCACCTCACATATCAGGAGTGTCGTTCTTCTTTTCATAAAGAGGTCCAAGGGCTAGTCTTGCAGAAGTTTTTTCAGCTACACAGGATGCGCAACATCCGTGCAAGTCCTGGTGACTTTCTCCCCTGCACTGCACCGATCAGATAGATCAGTGTGGGGCAGGAGAAAGGAGAACAGTTCTTTCAGTGATCATGAAGGATGCTGTCAGTGTTTTCCTCCATCAGAATAAGCAGCCTCTAGACTGTAAGAAACACACACATTTTAACATCATTTTGATTGTCTAAAATTTACTGCAGCTAAAAATTACATTTGGTTTACAATGCATTTTGCCAGATATGTTGTCACTTGTCAAAGCTAAGAATTTTACATGCTGGGTTTTTTTATGGCACATTTAGCACTGATAAGTTGTCACACTCTTGCTTAATATGTTAACATTCTGTCTGTAAACTGTATATGCATAGCTACCTTTTTGAAGCAATATTGAGATTTACTTAAGAACGTGGGGCCCAATAAATACCATCAATGGTGCCCAGTCCAAGAGATGGTGGATCCTATAGGTAAACACCACCTCATCATGCACTAAAACTTACTAAAAAAAAAAAAGATGTGAAGTTCACACATATAGAAGATGGACATTTTGTGAATACATATTACACGTATTGTAAAATAGATAGAGCTCATATGTAGAGTTTGTTTGATAAACTTTCCTACTACTTTGTCTAAATTAGAAGCAAATTGGTTGAACATTACTTCTACCTAAAATGGCAGAAAACGCACCTATCTTGGTGATGGACAGGACAGCTAGAGGGGATATGGAGGAGGCTGTTATTTTTTTTTTAATAGGTGTACTTTCACCAATTTGCTGATAATTCATTGAAAGTAGATGATCGGTACAATTGCTGCCAATGCATTTTTTAAAGCTGTATTGTCATGAGTCAAATTTGATCATGTTAGGTTCTTGCATAGGTCCTATAGCATTGATAAGTTTCCACCCTCTTTCCTACACACACATCTCTCCTGCATACACACAACTCTACTACTATCACACACGCAATTTTCCGAAATACACACACAACTCTCCTCCATACACAAACACAGTTCTAACACATATAGCTTTTCTACAGCTTTGAAGTATGCACTCACACCTCTGTTACATACACGCACTGTTTTGCTACATACTTGTACACAGCTTTCTTACATACACCAACAGCTCTCTTATATACTCATGCAGCTCCACACACACAAACACTTATATATATATATATATATATATATGTACACTCATCCATCGTATACATTACCACATCTTGAAATTCCTTCCAGGAATGTGACTGATCACATGACCTGAAAGGTTCAATGGCTAATCAACAACTTTGTTTGATTGGGACCCTATCCATGCCACCTCACATATCAGGAGTGTCGTTCTTCTTTTCATAAAGAGGTCCAAGGGCTAGTCTTGCAGAAGTTTTTTCAGCTACACAGGATGCGCAACATCCGTGCAAGTCCTGGTGACTTTCTCCCCTGCACTGCACCGATCAGATAGATCAGTGTGGGGCAGGAGAAAGGAGAACAGTTCTTTCAGTGATCATGAAGGATGCTGTCAGTGTTTTCCTCCATCAGAATAAGCAGCCTCTAGACTGTAAGAAACACACACATTTTAACATCATTTTGATTGTCTAAAATTTAC
Organism: Phyllobates terribilis; assembly: GCF_046119375.1. NCBI lineage: Eukaryota > Metazoa > Chordata > Amphibia > Anura > Dendrobatidae > Phyllobates > Phyllobates terribilis. Next base: position 164,165 of record NW_027364843.1, read on the forward strand.
TGCAGCTAAAAATTACATTTGGTTTACAATGCATTTTGCCAGATATGTTGTCACTTGTCAAAGCTAAGAATTTTACATGCTGGGTTTTTTTATGGCACATTTAGCACTGATAAGTTGTCACACTCTTGCTTAATATGTTAACATTCTGTCTGTAAACTGTATATGCATAGCTACCTTTTTGAAGCAATATTGAGATTTACTTAAGAACGTGGGGCCCAATAAATACCATCAATGGTGCCCAGTCCAAGAGATGGTGGATCCTATAGGTAGACACCACCTCATCATGCACTAAAACTTACTAAAAAAAAAAAAGATGTGAAGTTCACACATATAGAAGATGGACATTTTGTGAATACATATTACACGTATTGTAAAATAGATAGAGCTCATATGTAGAGTTTGTTTGATAAACTTTCCTACTACTTTGTCTAAATTAGAAGCAAATTGGTTGAACATTACTTCTACCTAAAATGGCAGAAAACGCACCTATCTTGGTGATGGACAGGACAGCTAGAGGGGATATGGAGGAGGCTGTTATTTTTTTTTTAATAGGTGTACTTTCACCAATTTGCTGATAATTCATTGAAAGTAGATGATCGGTACAATTGCTGCCAATGCATTTTTTAAAGCTGTATTGTCATGAGTCAAATTTGATCATGTTAGGTTCTTGCATAGGTCCTATAGCATTGATAAGTTTCCACCCTCTTTCCTACACACACATCTCTCCTGCATACACACAACTCTACTACTATCACACACGCAATTTTCCGAAATACACACACAACTCTCCTCCATACACAAACACAGTTCTAACACATATAGCTTTTCTACAGCTTTGAAGTATGCACTCACACCTCTGTTACATACACGCACTGTTTTGCTACATACTTGTACACAGCTTTCTTACATACACCAACAGCTCTCTTATATACTCATGCAGCTCCACACACACAAACACTTATATATATATATATATATATATATGTACACTCATCCATCGTATACATTACCACATCTTGAAATTCCTTCCAGGAATGTGACTGATCACATGACCTGAAAGGTTCAATGGCTAATCAACAACTTTGTTTGATTGGGACCCTATCCATGCCACCTCACATATCAGGAGTGTCGTTCTTCTTTTCATAAAGAGGTCCAAGGGCTAGTCTTGCAGAAGTTTTTTCAGCTACACAGGATGCGCAACATCCGTGCAAGTCCTGGTGACTTTCTCCCCTGCACTGCACCGATCAGATAGATCAGTGTGGGGCAGGAGAAAGGAGAACAGTTCTTTCAGTGATCATGAAGGATGCTGTCAGTGTTTTCCTCCATCAGAATAAGCAGCCTCTAGACTGTAAGAAACACACACATTTTAACATCATTTTGATTGTCTAAAATTTACTGCAGCTAAAAATTACATTTGGTTTACAATGCATTTTGCCAGATATGTTGTCACTTGTCAAAGCTAAGAATTTTACATGCTGGGTTTTTTTATGGCACATTTAGCACTGATAAGTTGTCACACTCTTGCTTAATATGTTAACATTCTGTCTGTAAACTGTATATGCATAGCTACCTTTTTGAAGCAATATTGAGATTTACTTAAGAACGTGGGGCCCAATAAATACCATCAATGGTGCCCAGTCCAAGAGATGGTGGATCCTATAGGTAGACACCACCTCATCATGCACTAAAACTTACTAAAAAAAAAAAAGATGTGAAGTTCACACATATAGAAGATGGACATTTTGTGAATACATATTACACGTATTGTAAAATAGATAGAGCTCATATGTAGAGTTTGTTTGATAAACTTTCCTACTACTTTGTCTAAATTAGAAGCAAATTGGTTGAACATTACTTCTACCTAAAATGGCAGAAAACGCACCTATCTTGGTGATGGACAGGACAGCTAGAGGGGATATGGAGGAGGCTGTTATTTTTTTTTTAATAGGTGTACTTTCACCAATTTGCTGATAATTCATTGAAAGTAGATGATCGGTACAATTGCTGCCAATGCATTTTTTAAAGCTGTATTGTCATGAGTCAAATTTGATCATGTTAGGTTCTTGCATAGGTCCTATAGCATTGATAAGTTTCCACCCTCTTTCCTACATACACACATCTCTCCTGCATACACACAACTCTACTACTATCACACACGCAATTTTCCGAAATACACACACAACTCTCCTCCATACACAAACACAGTTCTAACACATATAGCTTTTCTACAGCTTTGAAGTATGCACTCACACCTGTTACATACACGCACTGTTTTGCTACATACTTGTACACAGCTTTCTTACATACACCAACAGCTCTCTTATATACTCATGCAGCTCCACACATACAAACACTTCACTTATATATATATATATATATATATATGTACACTCATCCATCGTATACATTACCACATCTTGAAATTCCTTCCAGGAATGTGACTGATCACATGACCTGAAAGGTTCAATGGCTAATCAACAACTTTGTTTGATTGGGACCCTATCCATGCCACCTCACATATCAGGAGTGTCGTTCTTCTTTTCATAAAGAGGTCCAAGGGCTAGTCTTGCAGAAGTTTTTTCAGCTACACAGGATGCGCAACATCCGTGCAAGTCCTGGTGACTTTCTCCCCTGCACTGCACCGATCAGATAGATCAGTGTGGGGCAGGAGAAAGGAGAACAGTTCTTTCAGTGATCATGAAGGATGCTGTCAGTGTTTTCCTCCATCAGAATAAGCAGCCTCTAGACTGTAAGAAACACACACATTTTAACATCATTTTGATTGTCTAAAATTTACTGCAGCTAAAAATTACATTTGGTTTACAATGCATTTTGCCAGATATGTTGTCACTTGTCAAAGCTAAGAATTTTACATGCTGGGTTTTTTTATGGCACATTTAGCACTGATAAGTTGTCACACTCTTGCTTAATATGTTAACATTCTGTCTGTAAACTGTATATGCATAGCTACCTTTTTGAAGCAATATTGAGATTTACTTAAGAACGTGGGGCCCAATAAATACCATCAATGGTGCCCAGTCCAAGAGATGGTGGATCCTATAGGTAGACACCACCTCATCATGCACTAAAACTTACTAAAAAAAAAAAAGATGTGAAGTTCACACATATAGAAGATGGACATTTTGTGAATACATATTACACGTATTGTAAAATAGATAGAGCTCATATGTAGAGTTTGTTTGATAAACTTTCCTACTACTTTGTCTAAATTAGAAGCAAATTGGTTGAACATTACTTCTACCTAAAATGGCAGAAAACGCACCTATCTTGGTGATGGACAGGACAGCTAGAGGGGATATGGAGGAGGCTGTTATTTTTTTTTTAATAGGTGTACTTTCACCAATTTGCTGATAATTCATTGAAAGTAGATGATCGGTACAATTGCTGCCAATGCATTTTTTAAAGCTGTATTGTCATGAGTCAAATTTGATCATGTTAGGTTCTTGCATAGGTCCTATAGCATTGATAAGTTTCCACCCTCTTTCCTACACACACATCTCTCCTGCATACACACAACTCTACTACTATCACACACGCAATTTTCCGAAATACACACACAACTCTCCTCCATACACAAACACAGTTCTAACACATATAGCTTTTCTACAGCTTTGAAGTATGCACTCACACCTCTGTTACATACACGCACTGTTTTGCTACATACTTGTACACAGCTTTCTTACATACACCAACAGCTCTCTTATATACTCATGCAGCTCCACACACACAAACACTTATATATATATATATATATATATGTACACTCATCCATCGTATACATTACCACATCTTGAAATTCCTTCCAGGAATGTGACTGATCACATGACCTGAAAGGTTCAATGGCTAATCAACAACTTTGTTTGATTGGGACCCTATCCATGCCACCTCACATATCAGGAGTGTCGTTCTTCTTTTCATAAAGAGGTCCAAGGGCTAGTCTTGCAGAAGTTTTTTCAGCTACACAGGATGCGCAACATCCGTGCAAGTCCTGGTGACTTTCTCCCCTGCACTGCACCGATCAGATAGATCAGTGTGGGGCAGGAGAAAGGAGAACAGTTCTTTCAGTGATCATGAAGGATGCTGTCAGTGTTTTCCTCCATCAGAATAAGCAGCCTCTAGACTGTAAGAAACACACACATTTTAACATCATTTTGATTGTCTAAAATTTACTGCAGCTAAAAATTACATTTGGTTTACAATGCATTTTGCCAGATATGTTGTCACTTGTCAAAGCTAAGAATTTTACATGCTGGGTTTTTTTATGGCACATTTAGCACTGATAAGTTGTCACACTCTTGCTTAATATGTTAACATTCTGTCTGTAAACTGTATATGCATAGCTACCTTTTTGAAGCAATATTGAGATTTACTTAAGAACGTGGGGCCCAATAAATACCATCAATGGTGCCCAGTCCAAGAGATGGTGGATCCTATAGGTAGACACCACCTCATCATGCACTAAAACT